>NC_061116.1:78713438-78798056 GCF_002878395.1 Capsicum annuum | reverse complement strand
TATATATATATATATATATATATATATATATATATATATATTAGTAGCTTCTTCATTATCTTTGGCAGTGACAGCTTTAGGGCAAACCAATTTGAAGCAGAGACAACAATAAATAGAGAGTCATAACAACTGAATAATGAAGAAACAATAGAGATTTACTATTATTTCTCAAATTTATTTTGGATCTTTAAGGGTTATAATTTTGATTCAAATCTGTTCCTAAAATTAAAAATTTACAAAAGTAAGAATCCTTAGAAGCAGACTCTATTTGATTATCATCTATGTATTTTTCTTATATCGAGTTTGAGTTTATTTCAACGTGTAGATTAGACGACATTTATTTTCATTGTTGGAATTTTCAGACATATTCTACAATCTGATTATTGATTCTTTATGTTTTCGTATTGAGGCTTTTCTTTCACATTTTCCATCATCACTATAATTTATGATTTCAACGAGCTTATCACTTTAACATGCCAAATGGTAAGACATTGAAATTACAATTAGCTTCACTTTTATTTAGTCTTTCTTTTTCTTGCTAATCTTCTTTAGATTTGTATTATTATCTTTTCTTTTTTCCTTTATCATATCATCATTAGCCAGAGAACAAACATCAAATTACAATATAAAAATTATTATTATGTTTGAATTGTTTAAATTAACTTGAAAATTCAATAAAGTTTAGTTAACAAGAAACATCCAATTTAAATGAAAGTAAAAAATATTGTCAAAAGAAGAAGAAATAGAGCATAGAGGGTGTACATTTTTTTATATTAGATATTCTGTTAATCTTGGTTAGATGAGCAACAGAACCTCTTCTGCTGACTAAAATTTTATGACAAAAATGTTGATTTCTTTGAGATTAATTACAGACATTTAATATCCTTTTTATTAAATTGTGAGATCTTTATGTTGGTAACTCACATTTTGTAATGTAAATAATGAATGTTAAATGGTAATAATTTAAAATACAAAGAGTATAAACTAAACAGAGAATAAAGAATGAAAGTATACATATGGGTATATGAAAAGAAGGAAATACACTATGGTGATAGCTTGTCCAAAGTACTTCATCTCGCTAAATTATAAAATCTTTATTCAACAGCGGTAAGTTTTTTCAAGAATTGTTGATTTCACGAGTTAAAAAAGGAATTAAGTTTTTCATTTTCTATTTGATGGTATATTCATGTGTCTAAGGCCTTATGTTTTGGTATTTTTCATTGTAAGATAACTCACTTTTTTGAATAGTTTAATGTAATGAATTGAAAGACCCAAGGCAAAAAGTTGATTTCCTCCATGATTGATTTATACTTTGTATTCATAGTTGCAGTGTATTCTCTTAAATGATGACACACTAAAATTGCACACAAATTTCTTAGATTCTCCTAATATGATGAAACACCCTGGGTTTTGATTCTTAGAAATTTCCTAAGTTTTGAGATACTAGAAATCATACGATTGGGGGTACTTATCATATGATAGAATGTGATTTAGGGTGCTCAATTCGTGTGTTGATCAGTGAGGTTTGGTTGGGTTTCTGATGTGGATATGGTTTGGTGGGTAGGGGTCGTATGGTTGGTGATGGGCTGGTCCTTCATTTAATCTAAAACTTAGTAACTTGACATGAATCTGAGTATGAGTGGCTTACTAAAAGCTGTGAGGATAGGGTATGAGTGGTAGAGTCTCAGTCGTATGTTGCCTAGTGTCAACCCCCTTGGATTCTATCTTGGATATGGTTTGAGGGTACTAATCATATAGTATGGATAATACTTAGGCTAGGGGGAGTTGTATGGTGTACAGTGTGTGATGTTCAATATTCTAGCTAGGGTACGAGTGGTGGGTACACACATAAGATAAAGTACAATTTTGGGGAGGTGTAGTCGTACCCTTCTACGAGAATTTGTACAGTTTAAGTCGAGGGTATTCTGTACATTTTTTCTCTTAACCCCTTATGACCCCATGACTTAAAACACTTTTGTCACATCATTTATCCTATTATTCTAATCTTAAACATTCAAAAACACTCTCAAATCTCTCTCAAGCTCTTGGGTTAAGAAAAGGCTAGGGTTTTCTTCAAGGTGGTCAATTAAAGCTCTTAAGGGTGGTTTCTCTTTGTCTCCTTTGTAATCTAAGGCATGTTACTCCTCCCTTATTGTTAGTTTATCTAAATTCATGTTTTAATGAATGGTTTTCATGATTAAATTATGGGTATTGTTTGGTTTTGAATTATATGCTGGGGTTTTGGTTGTTGATGGATGAATATTGTTTTCCTATGTTTTATTTATAGTTTTATATGTTATAATAGTGGTTTAAACAGTATGGTTTGTAACGCCCCGAGAGTACACCCTAGGCGTCACACGGTGCTTACAATCCCAAGGGACCACAAGCTAACCCATGAGCTGATACCTGTTGTGAGCACATGAATAAAATATAATATATGTAGAAAAACAACTGATAATCCATAAGGTTTTAAGTAATGAAAACTGATAAAATCTGTAAACTAAACTGATAAAATAATTTGATAAAGTCAACTGAAGTCTGAATAATAAATAACTGACTGTAGTGTTTGAAAGCTCTAAACTGACTAAATATGAGTTGATGGGATATGCCCCAACTAACTCCAACTAACTACTGAACTGAAAACGTGAAAAAAATAGTTTATCCTCGAAATATGAGGACTCACCACTGCTACGACCGATAATTTGAAAAGTCTAGGTGCGATCCAAAAACTGGGCATTCGAACCTATGATATAATACATCATAGCGCAAGAAAAGAGCATGAGATCAGTACTTTGAATGTACTGGTATTCTAAATGAGGTAGGCTGATATGCATGGTTTTATGAACATAAATAATAATTGTCTGAATATATGCGCACATATATATAAATATAACATATATTACTGAAAGAGTGCATAAAATCTGTAGACACTGAGGATACATGAAATATGTAATTACTTGAGATGTATCACAAAGAATATAACATATTCTGAACATAATCTGTAAATACTGGAATACTAAAATCTGATAACTGAATCACTGATATCTGTATGCTATGGCTAAGTAACTGAAATTGAATTACTGGACTGAGACTGTGGGAGTTAACATCTAACCGACATGCCCTAATGAACAAGTTTGGGGTCCAACCTATAACCCCAGTTGGAAGGGTATTAGTACCATTCCACAGGCACTAACGCTGGCTGTGTGGATCTACTATACTGATGTACTGTCCCGAAGAACTAAGGATGTTAAGCCTAAACTGACGGGTGACCCCTGCGAGGTAGTTAAGCCAAAACTGATGGGTGACTCCTCTTATCCTATGTTGACTATGTAGTTCTGGAGTTCAGAGATTGCTACCAACGACTCTGCCTATCTAATGGGGAAGTCACCATCCCTGTTCTCGCTCGGTGCTAAATCCTACTCCCAACTGAACTGACTTGGATACTGAGTTGTTATAAGTTTAACTGATTATAATAACTGACTGAACTAATATTGCTCATAATATGTCTAAAACTGTTCTGAATCTACTGAGTCTAAGTAAACATCTATATTTTTAGGTGTTCATAACCCCTAGGGCTTAATAGTAATAATAGTAAAATAGTACTAATCTTTAAGGACATAACATGGGAGTATTTATTTAAAATCCACTCTTGAAGGCATTTCATCAAACATTTGATGTGCATGGTGTACATTAAGCATGTGAATAGTTTAAAGCTTGTAGTAAAAGCATAATTTCAACACCAATATCACAAATCATGAATTAAATTAGTGGACAACAACATTTAAACATATGGAGTAGAATAATCAACATCAATTTCATAAAACATGATATAGGATAAGATTCATTGGATTTCATGGTTAAAATCACAATTTCAAATCATAAATAACTTGAAAAGACCATAACTTTGTATTTAAATTGGATACATGGGCTTTATGGGTGAAAGGAACCCATGAATGAACATTTAACATACCTGAGAAGGTTATTTTCTTGAAGGTTCTTGAAGGAGTTCTTGAGAATTGTTCTTGATTTCTTGAAGCTAAGGTTTTGTATTTTGAGAGAAAGCTCTTAAGTTTGGGGAAACTTTAATAAAATAATGACTAATTAGGTTATTTAGGTCATAAATCTCGTGTTCAGGCTGATTAGGGGTTTTGGGAATTGACCAAGCGATCCCTAAAATAAAATCACGAAAACTGAAACTCCTAATTTTTCACTCTAGTGTGATATGGTACAATCGTGCCAGATCACTGGAAAATGGATAACTGGGAACTAGACTAATGGCGTGACGCGGTACCTTATTGAACGCGAATTTGGTCCTTGGCGCGTGCGATGAAATCGCGAAGCTTCACTGGAAAATTATAATTCTAAAAATGTCCTTTGGTGCAATGCTCTGTTATCATGATGGACCATTGGAAACTAATAATTTTTGTTTGGACACTAACCGCGATGCGGTGATACACGCTTTGGCATACTTTTTTAATAAAAATGATGTAACTCTTCGCCCAGGTATCAGATCTGGGCAAATTTTATATCGTTGGATAGCTAACTGAATTTTCAACACAATGGTAGATCTCAAACTTAAAAATTCTAATTATTATGAAAATTTTGTATAGAGATACTCATGTATTGAGAGTTAAACTAAGTTAGGGAAATATATTACAAGTTGCATGGGAGGGTCAATTAGTACTTAGTTTTGGTTTTGGAAACTATATGCCCTAAAAATGTTTGATAAAATGCCTATGAGAATGGTTTTGTTACATAGTTGGACTTTCATTGAAAATTTTTCATTACATATTATGGTAATGGATCCTTAAATGGTTAAATTATAAAGCCTTAGTGGCCATGTATTTATTTTAATTGAAAAGCCTTATAAGGTAAATTGGAATCACCCAAGTTATTTTAATAAATGAAACTATGGGGTACATGGTAATCCCCTAAGTATTGGCTAATGACATTGCTTGTAAGTTATAGTCAGTATAACGATACCACTTAATATAGCCTTAGTTGATAATATATGGAATTGGTGGCTTGGTTGTGTGCTAATAGTTTTAATTATGTAATAATGGCGGGTTGTGATAGCTAACTGTAAAGGTGTGAGTCCAATGGACGGTCACTAAAAACTCATATTTGTCAACATGAGGATTAGTCATGGCGACCATATGCTCGAGGGTTCTATGAGAATCTTCTAAGTTATATTTATATATATGTATCATGGTGGGTGAAGGGTACACAGGAATCCCCTGCCCCCATGAAATCTCCGATTTGTGCAGCTACATCTATAGGGGCTCGTTCAGGGGGCAACATTAGACCCATATAACCCATGGGTGGTTCTAGGAAGGTTGAGCTATACAAACCCAGTTTAATGGTTTTAATGTATGCTAAAAATGATTCCTATTCCCCGTAAGGTTATATATATATGTATGGATGTGAATGCATATGGTTATTTGCTTGCTTTTAAGTGTTAGTATTATTTGATCCTTATCGTGAGTTCATGCTAGCGTTTACCCGTTAACCCATCTTCGAGCGATTGTATCCCATGTGATATAGGAACCGCCATACTACTCCTCCTGCTTAGTGATCGAATTCGAGGACAACTTAGAGTTGAATTAAAGTGATGAGCTTTTACACTCCAGAAGGCTCCATTTTATGTTATGGTCTTTTCTTCATATTCTGGTTATTTCTTAGACTTTGGTTTGGCTATGGCTGAGGGCATATCCCGACCGAATGTTTTTTAAATTTTGGATAGAGGCTTTGTAAGACTACTTTGGGTTGGTATAGACGGTGTCGGTATTGGTGTCAGCCTTGGCATTGGTATTGGTATTGGGGCTGACACTATTTGACTGTATTTGATTTATGATTGTTCAATTTGGTTATGTTATATAAAATTAGAATTTATTCAACTTATGGTGTAGGGAGGTTATGATTGGGTAGTGGGGGTGGTCTCCAGTCTCGATTGGGCTTGAGGCACCTAAAATGACTTGGCCCTAGTTTGGGTCGTGTTAGATTGGTATCAGAGCCCTAGGTTCATGCTCACCTGAGATTACACAAAGCCATATAAACTAGAGTCTCTTCTAAGGGTGTGTAGTGCGCCACACTCTCTTTTAAGGCTACAAGGCATTTAGGAAATATTCTCTTTCTTGTGTTCTATTTTTAAGCTTTGGATTTGCTTTTATAGATCATGCCTCGACAATCTGAAGTTCATGAAAACTCCTCCATCCCAACTAGGGACAATGTTGATGGGATACACTCTACTAATGGGTTCCATACTCGGTCTAGGGGTCTAATCCCTGATTTTTCTGAAGCTCCACCAATTCCCTCTAGTCTTCCTCAGGCTGATGTGATGGATGTTGAGTTTTGTCCATCAATTCATATGATTGCTCAATTGGTAGCTTCTCAGGCTGAGCATGGTGCATTTGCCACTCCATCTTCTAAGGCCACAAAAGTTGGCCATTTCATAAGGTTGATCTCTCTGACCTTTACTGGTGTTAAGGTAGAGAAGGATTCTCAGAGTTCTCTGGACGAGATGGAAAAGATCTTTCGTGTTATGCAGCCATGAATATGGTGGGTGTAGGATTTACAGCCTATCAGCTGAAGGATGTGGCATACTAATGGTACGAGGAATGGGATTAGGAAAGAGGTGACACTGATGAATCATTACTATGGGAGGATATTTCTAATACTTTCCTGGACCGCTTCTTTCCTCAAGAGTTAAAGGAAGTTAAAGAGAAAGAGTTTGTTAATCTAAAGCAAATCTAAAACCAGGAAAGATGTCAGTCAAAGAGTATGCCTTGAATTTTCACCAGTTGTCTCGGTGTGCTCCAGAGATGGTTTCTGATATGAGGGATTGGATGAGAAAGTTCTCTTTGGGATTGTCTCATGAGTTAATCCTTAAAAGTAAGGTTGCCTTGCTGATCAAGGACATTGATATCTCTAGGTCAATTATTTACATGCAGCAGGTAGATGAAGAAAAAAAGTAGGTTGAGTTAAGTGAGAGGTAGGGAAAGAAGTTTAGATTCTCTAAGCAGGGTGGTGGCCAATAGCAGAGTGGTAGGGATGGTGGTAAGTGGCCCAAGAAGAAGTGGGTCAATTTTGGGTCTTACTTGACTTTCAGTGCTCCTTATCCAAAGTCGTTGGGTGATAG
Organism: Capsicum annuum; assembly: GCF_002878395.1. NCBI lineage: Eukaryota > Viridiplantae > Streptophyta > Magnoliopsida > Solanales > Solanaceae > Capsicum > Capsicum annuum. The sequence continues at coordinate 78,790,918 of NC_061116.1, read as the reverse complement.
GCAATTCTAAGGTAAAGGTAACTTTAGGGCACAGGGTGCCTAATCTCAGGCTAGTAGGGCTCAGTCGGCTCCATCATATCCTTTATATATGTTTTATGGTCATTTGCATTAGGGTTTCTGTGATGAGAGAAGGGACAGGTTCTTCAGATATGGTCAGCTAGGGCATATACTTAGAAACAACTCTATTGATAAGGTTGCTTTGGGGGATAACAAGGTTCCAGTTGCTTTATCATCATCTCTGGTCCCAAAGGTGCGCTATCTAGTTCTGACACTGGTCAGAAGCGTCTTTATGCTCTCACTACCCGACAAGAGTCTGAGGCATCGCTTGATGTCTGGATGGTACATTGAAATTCTTTTCCCATGATGTGTATTATTTACTTGATCTAGGACCTTCTCTCTCTTATGTGACCCCTTATTGATTTGTATTTTGGTTTTGGTCTGGAGTATGTTTTGAATAATTTTTCTATTTCTATACCAGTACGAAACTCGGTAAGTGCTAAAAAAGTCTATAGGGGGTGTGGTATCTTTTGGTAGTAAGGAGACTTTAGTGGATCTATTTGAATTAGATATGTTGGATTTTGATATTATATTAAGGATGTATTCGTTGGACTCATGCTATCCCTATCTCCTAAGGGAAAGTTTATATCATATGTTAGAGATTAGAGATTGATTCTTTAAGAGGTGTCTCTATCATCTAGTTTGAGTTAAAGATTCAAACTCGGATGGTCCTTCTTTGCATTCTGTTGCGGTGGTGAATAAATTTCCTAAGGTCTTTCCTAATGACCTTCTTGGTGTTCCTCCTAATAGAGATATTAAGTTTGGAATTTATCTTGTTCTGGACGGTCAACCAATTTCTATTCCTCTATATAAAATGGCTCCAATTGAGTTAAAGGAGCTTAAGGAGCAACTCATGGATCTTTTAGATAAGGTTTCATCTATCCTAGTATGTCTCCATGGGGTGCACCAGTGTTATTCGTTCATAAAAAAGATGGTTCCCTTCAAATGTGCAATGATTACCAACAAATAAGTAAGGTCATGATAAAGAATAAGTATCCTCTTCCATGGATAGATGATTTGTTTGATCAGTTACATGGTGCTAAGTTTTTATCCAAGATTGATCTTAGATCCGGGTACCATCAGTTAAAGATTAGAGAGAAGGATATCCCTGAGACTGCCTTCCATACCCGGTATGGGCATTTTGAGTTCTTGGTAATGTCGTTTGGTTTGGCCAATGCCCCGATAGTGTTCATGGATTTGATCAATAAGGTTTTCCATCAGTTTCTGGATCTGTTCATCACTGTGATCATAGATGACATTTTGGTGTACTGTAAGAGGAGATGGATCATACAAATTACCCCTGCATTATGTTGCAGATCTTAAAAGAGCAGAAATTGTATGCCAAATTCTCAAAGTGTGAGTTCTAGTTGAATGTTGTCACTTTTCTGGGTTATATCATTTCTGGTGAGGGGATCATAGTAGATTCCTAGAAGGTTTTCATAGTTGAGAGTTATCCTAGACCCACGACTCCAATTAATAGTTGATGTTTTTGAGATTTAGCTGGTTACTATAGAGGTTTGTGGAGAGTTTCTCGGCTATATCTAACCTATTGACTAAGTTGACTCAGAAGAAGGTAAAGTTCTCGTGGTCTGATACATGTAAGGGGAGTTTAGAGAAGTTGAAGGATAAGCTAACTTTGGCTCTAGTTTTGACCTTGCCTGAAGGCACTAATGGGTTTGTGGTCTACTGTGATGCATTCCGTGTGGGACTTGGTTGTGTTTTGATGTAGAATGGAAACGTGATAGCTTATGCATCTAGACAGTTAAAGGTACATGAGAGGAGTTATCCAACTCATGACTTAGATTTATTAGTCATGGTGTTTGCACTAAAAATCTGGCGTCACTATTTATATGGAATGCATGTGGATATCTTTTTCAATCATAAGAGCCTGCAGTACGTGTTTACTCAGAAAGAGCTTAATCGCAGTCAAAGGAGATAGCTTGAGCTTCTCAAGGATTATGACATGTCTTCACAACTATCTAGGTAAAGCTAATGTGGTTGTTGATTCTCTTAGAAAGTTTTCCATGGGGAGTATAGCTCATATAGATAAGAAGAAGCGGAAGCTAGTGAAGGATATTCACTACTTGGCTAACCTTGGAGTTCATCTCTTGAACTCTGAGGAAAGTGGTGTGTTGGTGCAAGAAGTAGTTCGGTCATCTCTTGGCTAAGGCGCATGAGTCATGCTATGTTGTCTATCCCAGTTTGATGAAAATATATCATGATCTCAAGGAGATAATTGGTGGAGCAATATGAGGAAAGATATGGCTAATTTTATGGCCAAATGCATGGTGTATCAACAAGTAAAAGTTGAGCACATGAGACCTGGGGGATTCTATCAAAAGATTGAGTTTCTTGAATAGAAGTGGGAAGTAATCAATATAGAATTTGTTACTGGTCTTTCTTAATCTCATAATCAGTTTGAATTTGTTTGGGTCATCGTGGATAGGATGACAAAGTTGGCTCACTTTTTGCCAGTGAGGAATAACTTTTTAGTTAAGTATTATGCAAGATTGTACCTTTATGAGACTGTGAAGTTGCATGGTGTACCTGTTTCTATCATTTTATATCGTGGTATGCAGTTAATATCTCATTTTTGGCGGTTATTTCAGAAGGGTTTGTGAACTAAGGTGAGTCTTAGTACAGCTTTCACCCGCAGTCCGATGGACAAGCAGAAAGGACTATTCAGACATTAGAGGATATGCCTCGCTCTTACGTGATTAACTTTGGTAGTAATTGGGTTAAGCACTTACTTCTCATAGAGTTTGCTTATAACAATAGTTACCACTCTAGCCTTGGGATGTCTCCATTTGAGGCCTTATATAGTAGGAGGTGTAGGTTTTCTATTGGGTGGTTCGAGCTTGGTAAAGTGTATATGTTTTGTGGGGTCTTGGTTCACCAAGACATGGTAAAGGTGAAGGTGATTTCGGACAGGTATAAAGCTACCAAAAGTTACCAAAAGTCCAATGTAGATGTGAGGCAAAGAGAGTTAAAGTTTGAGGTTGGGGATAGAGTTTTCTTGAAGGTGTCTTCCATGAAGGGAGTAATGCGATTTGGTAAGAAAGGAAAGCTCAGTCTCCGATATGTGGGTCCTTATGTAGTCTTGAGAAGGGTTGGTAAGGTTGCATATGAGTTGGAGTTGCCTTCTAGTTTAAGCTCCATTCATTTAGTGTCCATGTTTCTATATTGAGGAAGTTCATGGGTGATCCGTCTCAAATCGTGCCTATCAAGGATATTGGTATTTTGGATTCTTTGTCTTATGAGGAGGTCCCAGTTTAGATCTTGGATAGGTAGATTCAACGGTTGCAGATCAAGGATGTAGCTTCAGTTAAGGTTCTATAGAGGAACCACAAGGTGAAAGAGGCTACATAGGAAGTGAAAGAGGACATAAAGTCCAAGTATCCGTTCCTATTTTTTGGTTAAGGAATTCTTGCGGAAGGTATGTATTCTTCATCATGCTTATGTTTTCTAACTTTGTTAATGGAAAGATTAACTCCTTGAGATCCTTGCTTCCTGCCTTAAAGGTAAGCGCAAGGGAGTCTGTGGGTTTAATCATGCTAGTACTACCTTGTTCCATCATTTTGGGACAAATGATCTAAGTGAGGGAGAATTAAAACACCCTTGGTTTTGATCCTTAGAAATTTCCTGAGTTATTAGCTTTGGGACATCATACAATTGGGGGTACTTATCTTATGATAGAATACGGTTTAGGGTCCTCAACTCGTATGTTGATCAGTATGGTTTGGTTGGGTTTCTGGTGTGTAGATATAGTTCGGTGGGTACGGGTTGTATAGTTGGTGATGGGTTATTTCTTCATTTAATCTAAAACTTAGTAACTTGACATTGATCTGAGTACGAGTGGATCACTAAGAGCCGTGAGGATAGGGTATGAGTGGTATAGTCTAAGTCGTATGTTTCCTAGTGTCAACCCCCATAGATTCCATCTTATATATGGTTTGAGGGTACTAATCGTATAGTATGGATAAGACTTAGGCTAAGGGAGTTTTATGGTGTACAGTTCGTGATGTCCAATATTCTGGCTAGGGTACGAGTGGTGGGTACCACTCGTATATTAGGGTACAATTTGGTGGAGAAGTAGTCATACCCTCCTGTGGGAATTTGTACAGTTTAAGTCGGGGGTATTCTAGATATTTCCCCTCTTAACCCCTAATGACCCCACGACTTAAAACACCTTTGGGTAAATGGCATCCTTGACGGGTGGTGTGATTAGAATGAAAGCGAGGGTTGATAGATTATATCCACCAAAGCTTCCACCAAATTCAAACCACCAAGTCCCAAATCCACTTTACCAAGGACACCACACTCCACAAAATCCCATGCCACAAATCCAAATACATCACCAATGTAATCAAATGTCTTCTCTCAAAGATCCACTAAACCAAAATCACACTATACAACTAAGAAAAGATATAGTGATAGAATCCGAGGGTGATAAGGTCAGTTTTCAAGATGGAGAGAAGCTTGATGTTGAGGTACAAGAAAAATATGAAGAAAATAAGGAAAGGGAAAGCGAAACCGTGGGTTGTGAAGTAGAAAAGAAAAAAATTGCTTGATTGTGGATCTTGTCCACAAAGAACCTTTGTCACTTCCTAACCCAAAAGCTAGCATTGCCTAGCTTAGATTCTTCTTATGTGCAGGTACTAGATGAAATGATAACCAAGAAGGATCCAAAAAGATTTCTACATGAAAGCATAAGAAATAAACTAGAGACTCCTTTGACCAAGAACGCGAAAAAGTAGACTGCCCAAGCCTTACCCGAGGTGACTTCACTACTCTCTACACTCCCTTGAATTCAAAATGTTGTGATTTAGCGTCTTGTGAAGTAGTTTCTGGTTTACAAGTGCATACATATTTCCTTAGTAGCTCTTTTGTTATGAACAATGATCAACTTACTCTTAAAGCTACTCATTACCCTTCTTTGAGGTTGAAATGTTGTGATGTACCCTCTAGTGTGTTGGTCTCAGGTTTGCTTGACATAAGGGTGCATGGTTCTCCTCTTAATAGCTCTCTTAATTTGTACCATGATTATTGTGCTCCTACGTATAGTTCACTACTTGAATATGTGAATTGTGGAATTGAAAGCCTTCAAGTTGGTGCTCATTCTTGAAATGCTGATTAGGATAAGAAACATGACCCCTTGAGCGTGTGTGATGAAAACCATGCCACTAGTCTTGTTCATGATGATTATTTGTTTGTCAGACTTATGAATAAAGGTGTTCTTGTTCTTAGGAGGGGATTTTTAGATCACAACCCTTTATTATTAAATGATATCTTTCTCTTAAGGGTGATTGTTTTTGGTAATTGTGAACATGATTGTCTTGTAAAAGGAATGGCTAACCTCGACCTTGACCCTTGCTTACTACTTCCCTTTGACCCCGGAATACCTTTGAGATGTGGGAGGTGTGATTTCGGTTCATTCTCATTACCTTTTGATGTTGATGCCATTCACTTTATTTGTATCCTTTATGCCAAGATTTACATGCCAAATACCAAGGATACATGGATGTATGTTAAGTGTGAACCACCTTGGAGTGATGATATAATTGTGGTACTAATGCTAACCCTCCTACCAAGAGGATTGTGTGCTTGTTTTCTTTTCTCTTTGGTTTTGCAAGATATGAATTTAAGGACAAATTCCTTTCAAGATATAGAGGATGATACAAGCATGAAGATCACAAAAGAGTACAACGTATTGTCAAAGGTTTAAGTTTTGGATTGAAGATCTTTTGGAGCCTTTTCAAGCCTTGTTCATGCAAATGGGAGCTTATGAGAGCATGATGCCTTCAACCAAGGGAGTGTATTTGCTAAAACATGAAGAAGAGCTTTCAATACACTCCAAGGCAGCCTTGAATTCACTCCAAAGGTGCCTCAACTTAGGGATATTATTGTCTTTTGAGACTCCTTTTTTACACTCCAAAGGAGCACCCTTCATTAAGGGTATTTTTGACATTTGTTATGTAATAGTATAAATAGACAAGTAGCCTTCTATTTTTACTAGTTTTTGAGTTAATGAATTGAGTGACTTTTTAGATTGTAATCTTAGTGTTAGATTGTAGTTTTATCCTTCTCCTTCAGAGAGGAAAATCGAAATTTGAACCTTGAATGCAATTGAAATTGGTTTTTCACTTGTATTAGGTTATTTGGCAATAAAGGTGTGATTGAGGAAGTGTGAGTCCTTTGGTCCACCAAAGAGGAAGGTTTGAGCTTCTATTGGTGAGGTGTGTTTCATGGTTTGATACACCATCTTGTGCTATCCATTTGATAAAAGTAAGGGTCTTTTTACCTATCTTTATTATTATGCAATCTTCTTCTTCATCTCCATTCTAGTGTGTTATTTTCTCTTTGTGTGTTTGTTGATTTTTGTTATCTTTAGTGCCAATTTCGTGTATAGCCTTCCTTTAGGCTATCACTTGGTATCATAGCCTTGTTTAGAGTTGTTCCAACATCCCTAAATCTTGGTTTTAGTATTCATATTAAGAAAATCTCAACAAAAAAGAGTCTAGAGTCAAGAAAATAAAAAAAGGGTGTTTCATGTTTTTGTATTTGGGCAGCATTTAAAAGTTAGATCTACACATTTTTTATTGTTTTGTTGGTTTGACGTGCTATATCCTTGCTCCCTAGAACCTAAGGAGTCTAGATCTAAGATTAGAACAAGATTTGGTTGAGTTTGGGATAAGAACCTCCATGGATATGGCATTTTGAAGCTTTTAAGCTCTAGATCCTTGTGGCTTTTTCTTTGTGGGCATTGGTTGTTGCTGATTTTTACATATTTGAGTTCACATTGGCCTAAGGAACCTAGATCTACAAAAAAAAATCCAGATTTGGAGTTCATTTGGTTAGGGGTGAAACTTTGGTCAACTCTTGAATATTCATCTTGTTCTTCCATGTTCATCAAATCTTGCTAAAGAAGAATATTCAAAGAGTGTGTTTGATCCAAAAAAGAACAAGAAAGAGTGTTCTTGGTGTTTGTGAAAGAATATTCCTTGGCATATTCATTGTCATCCAAAAGAAAGAAGAGACAAAGGAAATAATCAAGTACAATTGAAAGTACAAAGGGGGGACCAATCCATTTTGAACTCATTTGAAGCTCCAAAAGGGCTCCAAACCTTCAATTTTTCCCTCCTAAACGAAAATTATTCTTCTCCAAGAGTGTTCTAGGCGGAGACTTAAAACTTTTGGGTAAAAAATTTTGAAAACTCAACGTCTAATCATTTAATGACACATCATCAGAGTTCAACGGCCAAATTAAGTTCTTAGTTAGATTTTGTAGTTTCTAATTGTTGTTTCTAGTTTCAATTTTGTTGGTTCTATCACTAATTAGCAAGCTAGTAACTACCTACTAGTTTAGTAATTAGATTATAATCCGTTTGTTTTGTGTCTTCACTTTTTGTGCACTTTTCTCTTTTTAAAGTCGTAGTATTTTGTTGGTTCAAGTTCGTGGATCACTTTATTTGAGTCACATCAAACAAAGATCGATTATGGATCAAAGCTTCTCACCTCTCAAGTAACATGTCCAGTATTGCCGATTTCCTAACACTTGTAAGGCCAAGTGTGAGGTGAGGTTGAGTGTGAGTGAAGTGAGTCTTTTGAACTAACTTGTTTGCTCGTTCTGTAGGTTGTTTTGCTTGCTGTTTTTTACTCTTTTTAGGTACATTTTCCATAGAATCCGAAGGTACTACTTCCCAACCTTTGGAAAATGATGCTATTGGAGCCTTGATGGCTCGGCTTGAGGCCTTAGGTCGAATAATAGATGATAATCACAATACTATAATGGGTGATATGGATTCTATGGGGAGTGAAATGGCATCCTTGACGGGTGGTGTGAGTAGAATGAATTCGAAGGTTGATTGATTATATCCACCAAAAGCCGCCACAAAATTCAAACCACCAAGTCCCAAATCCACTTTACCAAGGACACCACACTCCATAAAATCCCATGCCACAAATCCAAATCCATTACCAATGTAATCCAATGCCTCCTCTCAAAGATCCACTAAACTAAAATCACCCTATACAACTAAGAGAAGAGATGGTGATAGAATTCGAAGGTGATGAGGTTGGTTTTCAATATGGAGAGAAGCTTGATGTTGAGGTACAAAAAAATGTGAAGAAAAGAAGGAAAGGGAAAGTGAAACCACGGGTAGTGAAATAGAAAAAAAAATTGCTTGATTGTGGATCTTGTCGACAAAGAACCTTTGTCACTTCCTAACCCAAAAGCTAGCATTTTTCCTAGCTTTGATTCTTCTTATGTGTAGGTACTAGATGAAATAATAATCAAGAAGTATCCAAAAGGAATTCCAGATGAAAGCATGAAAAATTAACTAGAGACTTCTTTGACCAAGAACGCAAAAAAAGTGGACTGCCCAAGACTTACCCGAGGTGACTTCACTACTCTCTACTCTCCCTTGAATTCAAAATGGTGTGATTTAGTGTCTTGTGAAGTAGTTTCGGGTTTAAAAGTGAATACACTTTTCCTTAGTAGCTCTTTTGTTATGAAAAATGATCAAATTACTCTTAAAGCTACTCATTACCCTTCTTTGAGGTTGAAATATTGTGATGTACCCTCTAGTGTGTTGGTCTCGAGTTTTCTTGACATAGGGGTGCATGGTTCTCCTCTTAATATCTCTCTTAATTTGTACCATGATCAATGTGCTCCTACGTATAGTCCACTACTTGAGTATGTGAATTGTGGAAATGAAAGCCTTCAAGTTGGTGCTCATTCTTGTAATGTTGATCATTATCTAAAACATGACCCCTTGAGCGTGTGTGATGAAAACCATGCCACTAGTCTTGTTCATGGTGATTATTTGTTTGGCAAACTTATGAATAAAGGTGTGTTTGTTCCTAGGAGGGGATTTTTAGACCATAACCCTTTAGTCTTGAATGATATCTTTCTCTTAAGGGTGATTGTTTTTGGTAATTGTGAACATGATTGTCTAGTAAAAGGAATGGCTAACCTCGACCTAGACCCTTTCTTACTATTTCCCTTTGACCCCGGGATACCTTTGAAATGTGGGAGGTGTGTTTTTAGTTCATCCTCATTACCTTTTGATGTTGATGCCATTAACTTTATTTATATCCTTTATATCAAGCTTTGCATGCCAAATACCAAGGATACATGGATGTATATTAAGTGTGAACCACCTTGGAGTGATGATATAATTGTGGTACTAATGTTAACCCTCCTACCAAGAGGATTGTGTGCTTGTTTTCTTTCCTCTTTGGTTTTGCAAGATGTGAATTTGAGGAAAAATTCCTTTCAAGATGGAGAGGATGATACAAGCATGAAGATCATAAAAGAGTATAAGGTATTGTCAAAGTTCAAGTTTTGGATTGAAGACCTATTGGATCCTTTTCAAGCCTTGTACATGCAAATGGGAGCTTATGAGAGCATGATACCTTCAACCAAGGGAGTGTATTTGCTAAAATGTGAAGAAGAGCTTTTAATACACTCCAAGGCAGCCTTGAATACACTCCAAAGGCGCCTCAACTTAGGGATATTATTGTCTTTTGAGACTCCCTTTTTACACTCCAAAATATTACCCTTCATTAAGGGTATTTTTTATATTTGTTATGTAATAGTATAAATAGATAAGTAGCCTTCTATTTTCACTAGTTTTTGAGATAATGATTTGAGTGACTTTCTAGATTATAATCTTAGTATTAGATTGTATTCTTCTCCTTCTCCTTAAGAGATGAAAACCGAAATTTGATCCTTGAATGCAATTGAAATTGGTTTTTCACTTGTATTGGGTTATTTGGCAAGAAAGGTATGATTGAGGAAGTGTGAGTCATTTGGTCCACCTAAGAGGAAGGTTTGAGCTTGTATTGGTGAGGTGTGTTTGATGGTTTGATACACCATCTTGTGCTATTCATTTGATAAAAGTAAGGGTCTTTCTACCTATCTTTACTTTCATACAATATTCTTCTTCATCTCTATTCTAGTGTGTTGTTTTCTCTTTGTGTGCTTACTGATTTTTGTTATCTTTACTACCAATTTCGTGTATATCCTTCCTTTAGGCTATCATTAGGGGTACATGAGAATCCCTGATGTTATATTCCTAGTATATAGAAGAGCATTGGAAGTTGGTGAAGGTTGTTATGCCTGCTTTCAAGGGAAAATCTATCTTTTCACTAAAATTATGTTGTTTTCTTGTTCGTCTTCCACGTACATCCGCTTTACATAAAACCATAGAAAGGTCGCGTACTACTTCTGCAATTCTTACAACTCAGCCACAATCGAGAAATGTAAATCAATTAAAGTGAACTGCTTTCAAAATCTTATAAGTTGTTTATTTCTTGTTGAAAATCCCAGATAGGGTTTTTGAATTTTGGTTCAGAATGATGATATATTCTATTTTGTTAGATTAAGGCTAGAGGGGATTCTGAGTTGAATTTGAAGTAATTCAGTGTCAAATTTTTTGCTTTGTGTGGGTATTTTCTCTCAATTTGGTTTATTTTCTATGTACAATTTCGGAAAACTATGTCTTGGAGTAGTTCTCTATATGATTTGGAAAATTATTGTTTGGATCAACTTTTTCCCTCTAGTTGTTTGAGGAAATTCTCCAATGAAGCAGCCTCTCTCTATAATAATTTTCTTATGTAGTGACTCTTTGATTATGATAACACTTATAAAATTGGCTCATTTTACAACCTCCTTACAATTAAAGTATGTGCACACCCCAACAATTTCTTGTTTTGGACGGAGAGAGTATATATGTCTTACTTTTTTAAATTTTCACTTGAAGATTATTGGAAATCATTGATTCCAAAATTTTCCCATCTTCCCGACTTAGATATTTTTGATCGATTTTAGTTTTCTTAGCAAGCTTTATGCTGCTGCTGTTATTTTAATAGATTTGCTTTCACTTTGCTGAGTCACTATGAAGATTATTTCCCCGACATCGTAACTGATATCAATATCTGCACTACCGAGGTAGTATATACTGATACAATAGGGTGAATTATTTCTATGCATAATTTTTTTGGGCTTATTTGCTTGTTCGAAATTTCTCTCTTTTAATAAGCATAGATGTAATCTTGGATGATGGTGCTAACATAATTAGGGACGTTATATTACCTTTTTACTCAAGTTAAGGTCAGTTAGCTATTAAAACCAATAACTTTTCATCGTCATGCCTACTTCCTCACCAGAGCATTTTCAACTTTTCCCGTTGATTCTCTATATAATATCAGTTATGTGTCTTCCAACTATCCGTTTGAAACTCAACGTGTCAAACGATAGACCAGAGTGCTTCTATGTGTTCTCATATGTGGGTATCCATGCCCCACAATTTTTTGTTGTTGTTCGAGTGGTTTGCCATCTGTGAGTTTTCTTCAGTGATAGTTACTTTGATTTTGAAGTGGAGTTTCTGTTCAGAATCACCTAAAGATTGATATTTTGCTCTATGTTTTTTACTATGAATTGACTGACAAATTTTATTGAGGTTGTTGGTTTTTGTTTAGTTGTTCTTAGGGTGAATGCCATAGTAAGTCCTCTCACATCCACCATCTGAACAACAAGCTTAAGAGTATCCTTTAGACATATATTAGCACAAGAATAGTCAAAATAAAAAGAAAAAAGTACAAGAACAATGTAATCCCATAAAATAGCTCTTGGAGAATAGAGTTTACGCAGACCTTACCCTACCTCAAAGGCTCAAAGGTTGTTATCAATAGACTCTCGACTCAAGAAAACACAGTTACAAAGAAAAGAATAGTGAATAAAAAACTCATTGTCTTAACCACCAAGTTCTTCAATAGCATGAACAAAACAATGATGAAGATAGGTGTCCATCTCAAACAAGTGGAACTTTTGATCTTATGTATTGCTTTACTCCTCCATTTATTCCACAATTTCCCATTTTCCTAGGGTATCTCCAAAATTCCCTTTTTCCCCCAACAACTACTTCAAAATCACAAAGAGTATCTCTAAGACTTCTTTTTTCCACAAAGTCACTTCAAATCCAAAAAAGGGTATCTCCAAGGCTCCTCTTTACCTCAAAAACTCACTTCAAAATCAAAAAGGGGTATCTTAAAAACTCTTTTTCCCCTCAAAAATATTTTCAAAAACCAAAAAGGTATCCCCAAGATTGCCTTTTTAACAAGTAGTTGATGTTCATAAATTTTTTAGGTTATGCACCTTCTTTAAATTTGTTGGGACCTAATTTTCATAATATATACATTAAACTAATTTTAACCATGTCTAAATATTTCTATAATTTCCAGCCAAGGGGAGTTCGTTAAGTCAGCAGCTGAATATGAATGCCTTGACTTAAACTGTATGCAGCTTTGTGAATTTGTCTGCACAAATGACTTACTACAACAAACTCGGTGATCTATTAAGGCAGAGCATTTCCACAGGAAATGTAGTCAGTGTAAATTCACCAACTCCAGCAATGATTGATGTCATCTGATGCATGTCGTCGAAGCATTTTGTTAGTGGTAAGCTTTGAGTTCTTTATTGGATCCCTATTGGTTATAGAAACTGAGCACTAAAGTTTAGCAACTACATAAATATTTGATTTTCTTATTCATTTACTTTATAGGTCTGTCATGGGGAATAAATGGCCAGTAGCTAAAAGATACCTTTACGAGCTTCAGTGAGGTTATTGATGGTAAGGTCAAGAGGCAAATATATGTTGCTTTACCATTGGTATTTTTTCTCATCTTTGGTGACATAAATAAAATAAACATGTTGAAAAACAAGTCTTAGTTTGTTGCTCAGGCTGTAGAAGAGCTTCCGTTTTTCTTTGTCTATTGCTTATTTGTTTATGTTGTGAATATGCTTATATACTGAGAATTGTATTTTTTCTATGGTACGGGAAAGGTAATCACTGAGAGATTCTGGAAGATTAAGGGGATTTGGATTTGTGAACTTCTCAGATGAAAAATGTGCAAAGGGGGCTATGAACGCAATGGGTGGTCGGGTAAAAGATCATCAGGAATATCACAAGATTGTTCTTCGCACTTCTCTAACCAAATTCACAATCATGGAAACATAAATATTTTGAAAATTTTTATTTTTAAACCTCTTTGTTGCTACTGCATTTGCTATGTGTTTTATTACATGTGATGTGCCTATCTGAAACATTCATTTTGTATCCTCTATTGTTGTTTTAGTTGTTAAGTTTTTCACTTCACCCCAAACTCATTTTGTATGATTACGTTGTTGTTTTATTTGAATATAATTAGGAGTTGAATCATACCAGATTTTATATTGCTTTAGTCTTTTCTAGAAAGGAGCTCAATCACAAAGTTAACGCTTAGAAAAAAAATTGTTTTTATAATTTAAAGTTAATTTGGAGTCATTTTATCTAACAGAACATTTTATATTTATGTTGTTGAAGCAGCCATAAATATGAAAAGAGAAACTGATTATTAAAGTGTAGAAGGTCATGACTCATGGATCAGCCATTCAGTAGCAACATGAAAGCAAGCTTCTTTTTTATTTTTTAACAGAGTTTTGATATGTATCAAGTTTCAGTATTATAGTTATTACAGACTGCTTGAATTATAGTGTTTTTGAGGTATTTGTGCATTTACAGAATATATGACGAAAAGATTTAACTCCATTTTGGTTTACATCAAATTTAAAAATGGATCATGTTAGTCAAATAAATTGTTAAGAGAATCAAAATTTGTACAGATAAGGGATAAAAAATTGATGAGGATTGGAGAATTGAACTGAAACATTTAGAAATTTTCAAGTAGTTCAAAAACATTGAAAGATTTGACCATTTAATAGACCAATTGTTGTTCTGCCTCTACTTGAATAATAGAACACCGGATCTTCAAAAACATGTTATGTTTTTAGCAAGTGTCCTGTAAAATGAGAAATAATCTATAGTGAGACTTGAAACTAACAAGCTTAGACATGGACTACCTATTACTATGATCAACAATCCAAACATGTTTGATTTTACTGCATGCATACATCATAATATTAATAATTTTAGTGGTGATAATATTTTTAGAAAAGTTTGGAAATCATTAGAATCGTGATCATCTCAGGTAGAATACAATGAGATGGTGGATTGTCAAGGGCAATAATAAAGTTCATATCTTCCAATGGTGATGAGAATATTTCAATGTGGGAAGATATAGAGAGTGATAGTTTACTTCCTTGTACTTTCCATTTTAATTTGTTTATCTAATTTTGACTTAATATGAAGTTAAAGAAATTAAAAAAACTTGAATCTTGTTTGACTTTTCTGAATCACTTATTTCACCTATATTCTATAACATAAGTTGAAGACTCATTGTTGCAGACATCTAATAAATCCTCTCTTGATTCTTGAAACTATTCTTTTAGGTGTTATTTTCTTGTTATGTATAGGGGGAGTAACAAGTTTGGGTTGTGGTTTCTAGGATTCTGAAAGTTAATCTTATTGAATAGAAATGTTGAGTCCTTTTGCTAAATATCCATCCGGGTCATTAGCTTTTACTTTCTGTATTATCAATTTAGATCATCTAAAACTGCTTAAGTTTATCGTGGAGAATCATGATAACATATGCTTTTACATTATTTAATAAACAACAGTTTTTAAAATATTTCAGGTTATGTCTACAAAATCTCAATCCCTATGTTGGTTTGAAAACAGAAGTTATAGCGAGGTTGATATGGACATAAATCCAACTTATGAGGTGGCTGCAATATCCCAAAGTTCCATAACTAATTGTAAACGCAACAGTAAATGACTCAAAACACACTTTTAACTTTAATGTAATATTTAACAGAAAATGGATGTAACTATAAATTCAACATACAAAACTGATAATTACAAACTAGGACACTATTATTTGGCCCGCGCTAGGCAGATTTCTCCATCTAGTTTTGTATATATGTATCATGGTAGGTGAAGAGTACACGTGAATCCCTGACCCCTATGATATCTCCAATTTGTGTGGTTACATGCACTGGGGCCCATTCAAGGAGTAACATGGACCCATATAGACCGTAGGTGGTTCTAGGATAGTTGAGCTACACAAAACCAGGTTAATGGTTCTAAATGCATGCTAAACCCAATTTCTTTTCCCAGCATAGGTATATATGTGTATGTGTGTGTGTGTGGATGTGAATACATATGGTTATTTTTTTGGTTTTAAGTGTTGGCATTATTTTATCCTTATCCTGAGTGCATGCTAGCGTTCACCCGCTAACCCATCTTTGGGTAGTTGTATCCCCAGATGATGCAGGAATCGGCCATACTACTCCCCATGCTCAGTGATTGGATTCGGGGACAGCTTAGAGTTAGATTGGAGTGGTGAGATTTCATACTCCAGAAGGCTCCATTTCATGTTATGATCTTTTCTTTATATTTTAGTTATTTCTTGGACTTTGATTTGGGCTATAGTTGGGGGCATGTCCTGGCCGGATGTTGTTTTGATTTCAGATAGAGGCTTTGTGAGACTACTTTGGGTTGGTATAGGTGGTATAGGTATTGGTGTCATCCTTGACATTGGTATTGGTATTAGGCCTGACACTGTTTGACTGTATTTGATTTATGATTGTCCCATTTGGTTAGATTATGTAAAATAAAAATTTATTCAACATATGGTGAAGGGCGGTTATGGTTGGGTATTGGGGGTAGTCTCCATTTAGGCTTGAGTCATCCAACACGACCAGGCCTTGGTTTGGGTCATGTCATACGAATTTAAAAACTATTCATTATTCATATTTTTATTCTATTTATTTGTCATGATTTCATTCTTTTTTTTCTCTGAAATTGTACAAAGTTGAGAAACATGAAAAAAAAAATCAGATGCTAAATGAATAGAATATTGAAGAAGAAAAATCAAAAAAACTATTAAAGGAAAGATACTCTATCGAGATAGAATTATATTAACCAATTTAATAAGAGAAGTTTCACTATCTAGCATATCTTTGTTAATCTTTTTCTTTGAAAGAAAATTTGTTGATATTTTTAGAATTACCCAATTTGAAATTTAAATGTTTGTTTTGTTCTTCATACATATTTTTGTTTGAAAATTTTAAATTAGAGAACCTCAAAAATGTTGTGTTATAGGATTGAGATATGAGTTTAGACCCTATAGCCTTCTCATTTATTAGAAATGTTGTGTTATTGGGGCTCGAAAATGAGTGAATTTTCTCGGTCTTCTCCTTACGTCTTTTAGTATTATTCTAACATGTGATCTTGTTGTTGCCTTATTTCAGAGATGCTAAGAAACTTGATCATTGTAGATGTTTGAAAAATACTAATATCAAATAAACAGGTGTTGATTTGATTAATATAAACGCATTTTTAGTTTGTAGTATCTTTCTTCTAAGATGCAAGGGTATGACAAGAAAACTAAATGTTTGTTTGCAAAGAATAGGTGAGTAGTTTGAAATTGTAACCTTTTTGACGATATAAATTATAAATTAAGGCATATTTCTCTATGGTTGGTGAGGAGAATTTAAACACTATGGAAGACAGTATCATCTTTCCCACAATCTCACCCAAACTATAAGTGATTCAGGCAATAAATCGTTATCATTGATAACTAGTAGATGTTGCAATAGAAAACAGGACTAATTAAAATAAGAACGGAATGCATAGATTTTGGAGAGAAATTGTCAATATAAATATATATATATATATATATATATATATATACACACACAATATAGTTGATTTCTATGGTTTTTTTTAGTCCAAACTAAGAAATCAAGAAGTAAAATTAATGAAATATCTTTATCAATCAAATCTGCATGAAAAAAATAATCTAAATTTATGTTTGAGATTTGATTTGTGTCTTTTTGAATCTAAATTGAGTAATCAAGAAGCAAACTTTATAAACAACAAATAAAATTAAAAATCTGAATCATATATATATACATATATATATATATGTATATATTCACACTTCAACACTTGTGCATCTTGGTTAGGCAGCCGCAAGCTTGAGTCTTTACGTTTTGGCCTTTAATGGTGTCATCAAAACTAAGATGGACATTTGGCTCGTATCATCCTCCCCTTCTTGGAAAGGATTCGACCTTGAATCCAAACCTTGTAAAAAAATTAGGAGACACAAGCAAACACATTTTCCTCATTGCACAAGGGTTTGGGTTAGCACAATCAATCATAGAAACATGCCAAGGTTGTACACGCTTCACATATAACCAAGCAACCTTCAAAATATTGGAAGAAAAGTCAATATTTAAAGTGAAAAGGAGTTGGCTATGAACAACATCAAGAATTTCCCTAAAGTGAGTTCTATTAACAACATAACCAATTAAATCATCACATGTTGGAACAACTAAGGGAGGAAGCAAGGAGTATTTAAGAAGTAGACTCCCTTCTAATCATAAGAAACCATGTCTAAATATCACACCTCCCTCTTACCTAAATACCCTTACAAGAAAGAATAAACTTGTCTATCCACATAAGTGTGACAAGAAACAAGGAACAAGAGTTGATTATCAAGTAGAAAACATAGACTCTTTTTGGAACAACAAATAGACTTGCAAACTGAAATAGGAAGGCCATGCATTCCATGCACATTCAAGTCATTCCAAGAGACATCAATACCATCTAGGTAGGACTTTAAAGAAAATGTATTTATAACATTGCCTACTCTAGGGTAAATGTCATCATGATAATAAAACACGGGACAAATCATGTAACCACCATACTTCAAATGATCACCGAGATCAAATGGGTAGAGTGTCTATGGACACGGGTTTAGGAAGCACTTTTTTCACCCAAGATTACCACCAATACAATCATTTACACCCTATATACTAGCATGATTATCAAAAAAGGTAATTATAGGGTCACTCCTATTCATTTGACCAATATTTTCAACATTACCATTTACTTGAGGTCCTTTAAACACTTCACAAACATCCCCAAGTGGTGGTCTATGTTCACACATAAGTTGGTCCATATTATCTCCACAAGACAATGTACTGTCACTTATATTAATGCCTTCAACACTAGGTGGACACAAATTGTTCTTACTAGAAGAGTCAATTTTGTCATCATAAGGATCAACTAGTGTTTCCACG
Source organism: Capsicum annuum (assembly GCF_002878395.1). Taxonomy (NCBI): domain Eukaryota; kingdom Viridiplantae; phylum Streptophyta; class Magnoliopsida; order Solanales; family Solanaceae; genus Capsicum; species Capsicum annuum. The sequence continues at coordinate 78,772,830 of NC_061116.1, read as the reverse complement.
CATTCAAGTTGTACATTATCATCATGAAGTAAAGAGACATTAGGCTCACTTAAAGATACACTATCTTTCACACTTAATTGGCTACTAGCCTCATTTACTAGAGTGCAAGAGTTAGTTTGATTACATTAAAGTTTATTTGGAGCATGTCCACTCAAGAGAGCTTAAGAATTTCGTGGATTGGAAAGGGTGGATTTGGGAAAACTTATATTCTCTATTATGTTATCCAACCTCTTTGAAAGAGAGTTTTCCATCCCTTCCCTTCTTTCTTCCATTCTTTCCATTCTTCTTTCCAATTATTCCATTTGGATACTAACACCCATTATGGCCGCCATCAAATCTTTCATGGTTACCTTTCCCGATGCCATAGTACCTAGCAAAATAAATACTAAACAAAAAAAAAAAAAACAAGTTAAGCTTAGAAAAGAAAATAACTTCACAAGCTCACATCTTTGAAAAGTTACTCAATTGGCGTCGCAAGTGTTGGTATCTCGTTTATACTCCAATGAGATTACTTGGTACCAATTATGGCTTGAGGTCAAAATATATTCCTATTTGAAATGACTCAAAGAAAATATGTACGGACTTGAACTAAGAAATTACAACGAGGCACAAAAAGATAAAAAAGCACACAAAGAATGCAAACACGAAGTAAGCGAATGCAAAATCTAATCCACAACCTAGTAGGTGATTACTAGTTGTCAATTAGTATTGGGAACAAGAAACGAAAATAAAGAAGCAAATAAAAGAAACTTAGGAATCTGAAATTTGAGCCTTAGGTCATTTAGAAGGGTGATGACGTGGCAACCTTGGATTGTGGAAATTTTTGAAAAATTTTCTTGTCTTCAATTTGTATTTGAAAAATCTTCATTGGAAGAGTGGAAATCAGCTTTGGGAGGGAAAACGAAAGACTTGGAGCTCTTTTCAATATTCAAAAATGTTTGACTTTCTTTGCATCTTTTTGGCAAAACACCCTTTTGAAAGACTTTTGGATCTTTCCTCTTTTGTATGTCTAGGTAGGTGCCCTTTCTCCCTTTTGGTAAGACACCTTTTAGGAAGCCATTTGTCTCCTTTCCTTTTTTGTAATAGTCATGGAATATGTTTCAATACTAACAAAGACTACACTCTCTTCCCACTTTGTTTTAGATCAAACACTCCTTTTTTAAAACTCTTTTTCACCAAGACATGAAGATGGTGAAAAACACCAAGACTACCACTTTTGAAATTAAATTTCTAGGTGCATGTTGGAACCCCAACACATCAACAACACATGTTCAAGCTCAAATCCTAAACAACAAACATCAACAACACATTTTCAAGCCACCAATCCTAAAAAAAACAACAACCTTCAAAATCCAAGAACAACTCAGAAATAGCTCAAACTTCGGATCTAGACTCTAGTAGTGTTAGTGAAGAAGAATCTAACACTAGAAACAAACAAAACACCCAAAAATATCCTAATTCTAAGTTCATAATTTCAGCCAAAGAACAAAAATGGGATAACTGACTTCTTTTTGAATTTTTTGGTTTTCAATAATTTTTTTATTTTCAAGTTAACAAGCCCAACATTGATTTTGTAGGAATGAAATCAATCCTTTCTCTGATACCAAACGATACAAGAATGATTAGGAAACACTAAAAAAACCAACAACATAAGAGAAAATTGAACACAATATAAACAACAACTCACGACAACAACACAAATATGAGATAAGATAACAAAATATAATAAGTAAAGATAGATAGTGAGATATAAGATTATACAATAAACAAGAACCAAAGTGTGTATCAAACACAAGACCCCTATAAATCGTATAAGCAACACACACTTTTACGAAGACCTCAAGGAAAATGGAATCTCCAAGAAACCTCCGTTACCAAACTAGTAACCAATATAATGATTCCACATTTCCACAAGTGAATCCACACTTGCACAAGTTATTCCACACTTGTAATACACTCTCAAAGAGAATTCTTTCAAAATATCAAAATTGGTGTAAAAGGAACTAATAGAAGCTATTTAAAGTCTTGGCTAAACTTATTAAATATCAAAATGAACAAAAAGCCCTTAATGAGTTCCTACACTCCATAGGCATCTCACGCTCCAAGGAAATGACAAAAGGGCCCTTAATGAGGGAGGCCTTGGAGTGTAATAGGCTATTTTTTACACTTCAACACTTGTGTATCTTGGTTAGGCAGCCCCAAGCTTGAGTCTTTACGTCTTGGCCTCCAATGCTGTCATCAAAAACTAAGATGGCCATTTGGATTGTATCACCTTTTACTATTGGAGACGCGATGTAATACCCCATACGTTTTCCTAGCTTGAAATCATCTAAAAATATTAGGAGCTTTTATTGTAAGATGAATCCACTTTTGTACACGTGCAATTTTTAACATTTCCACCTTTTGTCATGTGGGAAATTCAATAAACTTTTCATCGATATAAAATTTTCCTAAATTCGATAAACGGGTAAGAAGTTATGACTATTTCAAGTTTCCGTCGTAATAGCGCTATGTTGGTCAGTGGCGCGCCATGCCACAAGCTAAAATGGAAATTGTCCCTTTTCCAGTGTCTCAGCATGATTTTCTCCACATCGTGCCAAAGTTCTAGGTCGTAAAAGAAGAGGCAACGTGATGGCTTCGTATCATGCCATCCCTCAGTTTCCCAATTGTAAAATTCCAGTGACACGGCAAGATAGTGCCGCGTTGCGCCAGGGGTCCAATTCGGGAAATTTTTACTGAAATTACAAGATGCATCCAGGGTTAAAAGGGTCAATTTCCCACACCTATTTAAGTCCTTTAACAAGTGATTCAGCCACTTTTCACCCAAAATACTCTCTCTTCACTCAAAAACCTCTCAAGAACAACCTAGGGCTTTTCATAGAAGATTCAGAATCAAGAATTTCCCCCGTCAATCTTCGTGTATTTATAAACCAAGGTATGCATAGTGTTCATTCATGGACTCTTTTCGTCCATAAATCCCAAGAATCCATTTTCTAAATTCAAGTTTTATGGATTTTCTTATGAATTTCATGATTGGGTTTCTCTAGTTCATGTGGATAATGAGAAATTTAATTCTACTCCTTGTTGGGTAATAAATTCTATGTAGGTTAAATTATTATCGATATAGATTCATGCAAACCTATGACTAAACCCTTGAATGATGAAATTAGAATTAAACCATGATGTTTAATTATTGTACAATAATGTTTACATGTACCATGCCAACAATATGTTTGATTAAATGCCTAGATTAAGGAAAAGTGCCTAACTAGCATGATACCATGAAATTCCCATGTATGTACAAGTTATTCCAATCATATGTTTTGATGAAATGCTTCTATAAATGTATTATGGATTATGATGTTAGTTATATGTTCAAGTAAGTTATGCTTGGTCAGTTTCCTTCCATCGAGTATTAGGGGTACTCGTACCTGAAATATTAGCTATGTGCCTAGAGCCATGTCATATTTTCATGATACTCTCAGTCAAGCTATGAATCCTTAGACTTTAGACAGTTTTATGACTCAGGAAATCTCTATGATCTCATGAACTCAGTCAGTTATCAGATATCAGTAACATTCCATTAGTCAATGGAATTTAGTAACTCAGCCCATGTTTAGTTCAGTAAATCATGTTCAGAGTCTATTCAGATGAGATTAGGAATTAGTACTGAGCGAACCCAAGGATGGGAACACACACTATCAGATGAGGGTGTGATTCTTAGAAGTCATTCTTGCATTCTAGAACTATGTAGCCAGCATAGGTTGAGATATCCACATTGTCTGAAGAGGTTTGATGAGATGGATAAGCACTTTCAAATAAGGGCCCCACCATTCTCTTTTGGGGATACTATCAGATGAAGGTCACCCACAGTTTGTCCTTACCAGTGGCGCAGTATTGATACCCTTCCAATTGGGGTTATGATAAAGCTCAAATTACACTCTTGAATGGGTGTAATCGATCATTGTCAATATAAAACCCAACTAGGTTGGGGTCGAATCCCACAGGAAACAATGTGAGTGGCGATTAAACTAGTTTGAAACTAAAGCTACAAGTTAAATTCAAACAAACGATATAAAAAGATAAAATGGGGGTTTTGGAGATTAGCAAATAATTTTTGGTCACTTTAATTTTAGGGTTTGTCAATCAAGAGTTTATGAAAAAATCAAGATTATGTTCACCAGGGCTTACGGTACATGACAGATGCTAAAATTTACTCAAGACTTTCATGGTGGTTAGGATCACAAGCTATCTTTATTAATAATATGCTCAAATGTCTCTCAACCTATTCAAGCGTCTAATTTCCTCATCCTTTCGAACTTAGGGAATCGCTATGCACTGTCCAGATTTTACCTCAGGTTATTTAACCTTATTATAGCGCTGATTATTAAACGAAGCCTTTTCGAGTCCCTGTTGATAATTCACTTCCTACTGTTTATGATTTCTTTCTCAAGTAAACCAAAGTAGGTACACCTACAATTTGCAACCAACATACGTAAATTATAATCTCAGAATTACCAAGAAATCCTAACACTTAGTAAATCTTAAGTATTTAACACCTTATCATGACCTAACACTAGATCCCATGATCCAGGTTACAGTTGTTTAGCCACTCATGATGCAAGAAACCAGTATGCAAATTGAATTGATAACTGAAAGGATTAACTTACAATGATGAAGAAAATCAAAAGTATACTTTGAATTGAATCACAAGGCAAAACTCCAAAATATTTGTTTCTGAGAGAGAGAGAAAGAGAAATATCATATATTGTATCTTGTAGGATATGTCCAATCCTTAATAATCGAATGAATAAAAAAACTAAAACAAGATTTAAATAGTTAACCCTAAATAAAAAATAAAATTGAAGTTCAGATTTTCATTGGAATAGATGACAGCGCTCGTAATGGCCTATCAGGAGTTTGACAGCCTATCACGGACGTCGTCAGCTTCTCTGCAAGTTTAGCTTCTGCTATCTAAGGTTAACGACGATGGTGACGCCTTATCATCATCTTTACGGTGTTTCATAAATGTCATCACAAAACTTCCTGCAACTTCCATCTTCTATTTAAGGTTGACGGCATCCTTGACAGCCTATCACCAGGCTAACGATGTGTCATGGATATCGTCAGCCACACTTTATTCTTTATTTGCTTCCGATTTCATGCTTTTTTTGCTTCCTTTATTTGTGGCTCCCTTTCTTCTCTACTTATACTGCAAAATCAAAGTAAATTAATCAAAAATAACTAAAGTTTCTCAAGACTTTGTAATTATTTAGAGTTAAAAGATGTAAATGTGTTAGCATGGACTCACATATCAACACCCTCAACTTAAACAATTGTTTATCCTCAAGTAACCAGAACATAACTAAGAGTATAAAAAGTACAAGTTGGCAGGTAACTACTCATATCAGCTCAGAATACATGCACCATTTCCAAGGTCAGTCAAATTAAAAGCAACTGTGTCTATTATTGAAAACACCCATGTAATTCACGAGGATCAAGATATGGCAAGAATTTTTGCAATAACAACCTAGTACATACCCAAATCACACTATCCGAATAAGGTAGTGATTAGCAACACACCTAGTGTGCCCTCACAACAAAGAAATCCCTTTTTCACTCATGTCAGAATTTACATACATAAACACAGGGATAAACACAAAACTCACTCTCAGAACGAAGTTCCAACATTGTGCATCAAATGCCATAGGCTTGCCCTTATAGTCAGTACCCAAGTCGTCAGACAGGTCAATTAGGATCACTATAGGGATTTTCTTAAACTTGTAACGTAGGCTAGGGGCTGGTATGATATTCATGGATATTACAGAGTGACTATGCCTCTTTGACACTACACTAAACTCTTGGAATTTCAACTCCCAACCTTCTTTTCTTCCTCTCTTTTATTGATCACACATGCTCAAGATGGATGCGGTCTTTTCAATTATCACATTATCTTTTTATCATCTTTTACACAACTTTCTCATTTCTTATTCCTTTTTCACCGCACCCAACTTTTTATTCTTTTCTTTTATTCTTCCTCTCTTCATACTCATTTTGTATCACGCACCCCTATGATAGCCACCCTCAACTTAGGCGGTTTTCCTAAGTCAAGGTGCACAGTATCCAAGAAGGACTAGGGCCAAAACAGGTCCATTGTGATGTAAACGGGAAGGTAAGACGTGTCGTAGAAAGAAATAGGCTAATTATGCTCAAAACAGGGATCAAGAGATATTATGCACATAGGGAAGATTATTTTGGCTAAAGTGGACTAAAATAAAAAAAAATGGTCTATGATCCTTTGCTAACTCCTATCCTATGACCATGGAAAGACAAACAGGGCAAGTTCTAGATTCAACACACAACGGGAACTAAGTAAGATCTTAAACACACAAGGCACACAAGTATCTAACATATCACTACTTATCCAGTTCATGCACTTGTTTAACAAAGGTTATTCAGTTGCCAGACTAATGCCACAAAAAGATACATCGTGGTCACAAGGGGATAGAATTCACATAGTAATATATCAGACCAATAGAGAGGTGCTCAAAAATCACAAAAATAAGTTAACTGCCTTAGTTACTTGTATTTCTCCTGGTCAACTACAACACATCACAGAACAAGCGCAATACGCCTAAACATGCCAGCTCTACTAGGAATAAGACTCCGGGGAAAAGAGGCAGAGCAACAAAAACCCCAGGAGGACATCAACACCTACAAGTAGCCCCAACACCCTCAACTTAAAATCATGCAATATCCCCAATGCGTCAAACCAAAACAAGAAAGTTAGAAACATACCTGTGCCACCATGGGTGCGAAGATCGGATGTCAAACATATAATACGAATACAAACAACAAAATACCTTGGGTTGCCTCCCAAGAAGCGCCTAATTTAGTGCCGTGGCACGACAACATCCAGTCATCCTTTATCCATCTACGTTGACGATTTAAATTGTCAGCCCATCTTTTAATCCTTACATCTTTTAGGTCCGTTAGGAAAATGTAAGGGCATGATAAGGAATGTTCTATCAGACCACTTAGAAGACTTGAACCGCTTGACCAATTTTGCATCAAACTTTTATGTGGGCTCGTTGGGAAACGATGAGAATCTTAAAATGCCACTAAATGGATATCGATATTTAAGCTTCTTGGCCTTCAAGACTGGGGTTGTAGTATACCTTTTTGGAAAGATAAACTCCAAAATGTAAGAATTTTCCTCCTCAGTTTCAAAATTTATCATTTGCTTGGGTAGTTTGACTTTCATCACATCCACTAAGCATAATGTTGAAAAGTGATTCAAATGAGGACTGACTCTCAATTCTAGAGTAGTATCTTAATTAGTACCTTTACCCCAAAATGGACTAGAGTCTTCACAAGGATTGTTCTTGATTTCTTCTTTCAATTCTAGTACCATTTCCTCATCTTTGGCATCTTCGTTCATGAATGGTTTGGTTGGTTGGGAAATCTCCAATGAAAGATCAACATCAAGATCATCATCAGAATAGGATTCTTGCTCCTCATCTTAACACTCTTCCATTATGTTAAATAATTCCATAGACAAGATATCATCTAAACATAATATAGAAGAATGCTTTGAATAATTGACCTCTATATCCATCTCCTCATGAATGATCAGCTTCATGTCTTGACGCATATCACATATGATATCATTTGTTTCCTTCTAGAGATCCAATATTCATTGAAACATAGCTTTAATACCACTCTTACCGACACTTCATTCTTCCTTTTCTTAACCATAAGACCTATCAAACTCATAAGAAAAACTAGAATTTGGGTTAGCACAATAGGGGGAGGGGGCATGTAGGCAATCACTTCAATGCCCATCTCAACCACCGCATAAAGAACAATCATACTCCTGGTAGGATGGAGATGGTGCACACATCTCTCTCCGGAGAGCATATCTATAATCTTGCAAAAAGTGAGGTCCATCACAATATGGACATTGATCATCAAGATAAGATTTCCAACCACCAAGCTCATGTTTATTCCACGATGCTATAGTAATAAGTAAACTAAAATAAAAATCTACCTAACACAAAAAATAAAAGAAATCTAAAAACAAATATTTACAATTTTGAATTCAAGAAAGTAGGCTAAAATTCCAAACCAACTCAATACGCCAAATTGTTCTCCGGTAATGGCGCCATTTTTTGGTGACGCTCAAATTACACTCTTGAATGGGTGTAAGCGATCATTGTCAATATAAAACCCAACTAGTTTGGGGTCGAATCTCACAGGGAACAATGTGAGTGGCGATTAAACTAGTTTGAAATTAAAGCTACAAGTTAAATTCAAACACACGATATAAAAAGATAAAATGGGGGTTTTGGAGATTAGAAAATAATTTTTGGTCACTTTAATTTCAATTTTTGTCAATCAAGAGTTTATGAAATAACCCGTATTATGTTCAATAGGGCTTACGGTACATGACAAATGCTAAAATTTACTCAAGACTCTCACAGTGGTTAGGAAAGCTATCTTTATCGATGATATTCTCAAATGTATCTTGACATATTCAAGCGTCTTATTTCCTAATCCTCTTAGACTTAGGGAATCACAATGCACTGTCCAAATTTTACCTCAGGTTAATCAACCTTGTTACAGCGCTAATTATTAAACGAAGACTTTTCGAGTCCCTGTTGATAATTTACTTCATACTATTTATGATTTCTTTCTCAAGAAAACAAAAGTAGGTACGCCTACTGTTTGCAACTAACAGATGTAAATTATAATATCAGAATTCTTAACACCTAGTAAATCTTGTGTAACGACCTAAAAATTTGATGAAATATGTGAAATTTGTGATTTTGTGTGATTTGGCTATTTTAACCCCTCCTCGTAGTTTAATTATGGTATTTTTGGGGTGTGGGAGTGGTTGACATGATTTTTGATGCATTTTTGTATCATTTATACAATATTGTGGGTTTTGATGGCTTCGAGAGCCTTATTTTTGACTTAGTGGTTATATTTTGATCCATGTGACGGATGACCGAACGGACTATGCTAGAAGCTCCAGAATATCAATTTTAGGCTAGGTAGACCTTTGGTTTGGGTCTTAGTTCACCCGAGCTCATTTTGACCTATTGATCAAAAAGTTAAAAAATTAGAAATATGGGTGTGGGATTCACATTTGATCGAAACGACCTCAGATGGAAAATCCGACTTCTCCAGCAAATCCATAATGTCGATTTTAGTGTGTTAGCATATTTGTTATGATTTTATAGCTTTTAAATCTCATGTCGACCCTTGGTTTGGAAAATTGTGATTTCGGATTTCGGGGGTCAATTTTTTCAAAATGACTTTTTCTGGAAAATCTGGTATCTCCATCGCATCCGCAACATCGAATTTAGTATGTTTGCATAGTTCATTTGCATAAATCAGACTCTGAATGAATCCCGGACACCCCATCAAAGCCTGGGGTGAAGAAAGAAAAAAATTTGGTGCAAAAACCAGAAAAATCGGCAATATAAATACCCTCTTTTTTTTGGCCAATTTTGCTCATTTTTTTCATATTGCCACTTGAGAGTTAAACCCTAAATATTTTGGGAGCTTAAAAGTGAATTTTATGGGAGCTTAGGAAGCTAGATTAACACCTATTTCTTGATTATATTACGGATTCAAGATAAAAATTCACCTTTTTCTTAGTAATTTCTTCCTTAATTTCTCAAAACCCCAAAAATCTTAGGGCATGATTTTAAACCAAAATTTTACCCTTTTCACTTAAATAATATTTTTATCTTATAATTACTAGTTTTTCCTCAATTTAACCTTCAAAACAATTTTGATTCTTGATTTCAACCAGGATTTCAAATATTTTACCCGATAAAGCTCAAAAATGGTTTTTCTTAGATTTGAACCTCATTTTTGACTCAATTTAACTTGGGCTTTCAGCTGTAGGTTCCTAAAAATATGGGGAACATGTTTTTCAAGTAAAGTTCTGAGTTTACCCTTCTTTTTCGAAAACCTATTTTGGGGGTTCGTTTTGACCTCGAACCAAAAGTAGTCAATATGGGTGTCGTTGGTTTTTTTATGCGTAGATTTCATATTTGATGTTTTTAGTAGAGTTTAAGATTATTCATGAAAAGTAAGGTCACGGGTTCAAGTATAGCGAACCGGTTTTAGCTTTTGAGGTAGGTTATGGCTTAACTCTTTAGACTGGGATGGGTAGTAAATGATGGTACAAAATCCATGTTAAGGGTGGAAAATAATCATGAAAAATGGGTATCTACGTGTTGTGCCCGTGTGGGGGCCTATATGTGATGTAATTGTCGAAATTGAAATATTATGTGATATGTTTGACCGTATGGGGTCCTATGTGACATTGATAGCCTTGAATACATGTGAGTAATTATTTGGTATTGTTTAATGTGGTACCATGGATGTATTATAATTATATTCATACTTTATTGGCATATGAGACATGTGGAAATTCATGGATGAAATGAAAATAACGAGTGAATATTGGCTCATGTGGTAGTAGAAATATATCATTGTGGTTGGTTATGGAAATACTTATTGTGATTGGTTGTGAGCATTATATCTTCATATCATACTCATTCATGAAACATTGGTACCTCCGTGGAAACATCTAAGAAACATTGGCAACACCTTTTTATAAATACTGTAACACCTTATAAAACTCTTTCTGAGGGATGTGCCGAAAAGGAGATATGAGATATGTGGATTGTATATGGGTTGAAGAATCCCCCATGGGTCCTACATCGGGAAGCTTTGGTTCTGTAGGTGTATACGGGGATTGTGCAATGATCCCAGAGGTTGTACGATAACCTCGTGCATCATCATTATTATCATGTACATTGCACTTACTTTATTGTGTTTATGTTGTGTTGTATTGCCTTATTGACTTGTCATCTATGTATTTTTCTTACCTTTCTTTACTTGTATTTAATGATCTTGTATCTACATGTTCTCTCTTGCTCTATTTTATATGTGACATAATCTATACTTGTGTTCTATATCTTGATGTATTTTTTTAATATATGTGAGATATATTAGAACTGTTAGTACAAGCGGTAAGGGCTACCATTATGAGATATTTTCTGATTGCAGGTGATGTGCCCTTAGTGTATATTTTGTATGCCTTATTTTCTACTTTGCTTAGTCGGCCAATGATACCTACTGAGTACAAGTGGACTATACTCATGCCTGTTGCGCCCTTTTGGTGCAGGTCTTAGCTTGAGTACGCCTCAGCTTACTTGATTCGGGCGGTTGTTGGAGCTTCCAAGGTAGCAGTTGGACATTCATACGTCCAAAGTTCACCTCTATCTTTCTATACTGGTTATGTCTTTATTATTGTTCGGAGACAGTTATTATTCCTTTGTGGTTATTTTTCTGTTATATTTGACTCTTGGATTGTATTGGTAGTTCTTACACTATTGACACCTAGTTTTGGGCATGATTGGTGTTTTGGATAAGTTCTTTTTGCATTGTTATGATTATTTATATGGCTTGTCTTCATTCTAGAAACCTTACCTTGGGTATTTCTACCTTTTTCTCTATTCGTATCAGTTTGGGTGATAGGCTTACTTGTTAAGGTACGCCGCGACAAGTGCCATCATGACCCTCATTTTTGGGTTGTGATAAATTGGTATCAGAGTAGTCAGGTTTTATTGGTCTCAATGGTGTAAGAACGAGATATCTAATAGAGTCTCGTGAATCAGTATGTAGACGTCCGTATCTATCTTCGAGAGGCTATAGGATATCTTTAGGAAAATTCCCTGGTTTCATTCTTTATCGTGCGAAATTCTTTCATACCCTATATTCTGAGTTGTGTTTTACTTTTTCTATGCAAATGGAGTTGCTTATACCTCTTATCAATTGAGAAATATAACGAGAGATTATTGGATATCATTTGTTGGTTGTAGGCTTGTTAATGCTCCTAAGTTGTTATGGGATCAGTTTGTTGATGTCGTTCTGGAGAGATTTACGCCTTTTAGTTTGAGAGATCATATGTGGGATGAGTTTGATAATTTGGAGTGGGGCTCCATGACAGTTTTTGAGTATAAGGCATACTTCCATACCCTGTCTTGATATTTCTAAGATAGCATTTCCACCGAGTTTGAGAAGATTTAAATATTTGTGAAGGGTTAGGTTATCTTCCTTCTGTTGGCTACATTTCATATAGTTGTGTTTGGGGCTTCTTTTTAGAGTATTGTGGATCATGCTAAGATAACAGAGGATATTCTTAGTGGATCTCAAAGAGGCGCCAAGAAGGCGCGATATTTTGGTGAGTTCAGAAGTCAGACCTCTCGAGGTAGAAATTTTAGAGGTTCTCGTGGATACTATGGTAGGCCAGTACAGGTGGCACTACAGAGTTTAGGTGGTAGACCTTTTAGTCCAACAGTTCAGGGTGGCCGTTCAGGCCTAGTTGTACCTTCTCTTATTATGAATAGTCCCAGAGGTTGTTATATGTGTAATAAGATTAGCCATGTGGCCAAGGACTGTTCTTGCCACATGTTTAGAGATAAATTTATTTCAGTTATGAGAAGTAGGTATTCTACTAAATGTGCTAGAGGTAGAGATGGTAGAGCCCGTGTTGATGGTTATGAGGCCACTCAGCTAGATGGTAGTCATCGATAGTGTTACGCTATATCAGTTAAATCTGAGGTGGACGCTTCAGATGCTGTAATCGTAGGTACCGTTCCATTTGTTTCAGACCTGTATGTTATGATTTGATCCTGGATCGACTTTTTTCTATGTGTCTGTATATTTTTCTTTGGGTTTTAATTATGTTAGGAAGCCTCTTACCATGCCTATTCATGTATATCTACTACGGTAGGTGATTCTTTAGTGGTGGATTGGGTGAATTGATCTTGTGTTGTGACTTTTGCCTGATGTGAAACTTTGGTAGACTTACTTCTGTCAGATATGATCGATTTTGATGTTATTTTGGATATGGATTGTTTGGCTCCTTATCATATTGTCTTAGATTTTTTTGCTAGGACTGTGACTTTAGCTTTAGTTGGTGTTACAAGGATTCCTTGGAAAGGGTACACTTAATTCGGGTCCTATGAGGGTTATATCTTATGTTCAGGCTCATAAATTGGTTGAGAAGGGATGTTTATCTTACTTGGCCCATATTCGTGACACAAGTGTTGTTTCGCTTTCTTTCTTAGATTTTGTCTGTATTGCTTGTGAGTTTATGGAGGTATTCCCTACGGACTTTCCTAGTATGCCTTCAAATTGAGATATTGATTTTATTATTGATGTTGAGTCAGGCACCAAGACTATTTCTATTCCTCCTTATAGGATGGCCCCAACAGAGTTGAAAGAAACTAAAGGATCAGTTATAGGAGTTGTTGGATAAGGGATTTATTCGACCTAGTGTTTGACCTTGGGGTGCGTCTGTCTTGTATGTAAAAATAAAGGATGGGTCTATGCAGATATGTATTGACTATCAGCAGTTGAACAAGGTGATGGTTAAAAATAAGTATCCTCTTCCTCGCATTGATGATTTGTTTGATCAACTTCAGGGTGCTATGGTGTTTTCAAAGATTGAATTATGGTTCGGTTATCACCAGTTGAGGAATAGAGCTTTGGATATGACAAAAATAGCTTTTCAAACTTGGTATAGTCATTATAAGTTCTTGGTCATGTCTTTTGGGTTCACCAATTCCCCTGCCTCATTCATGGAGTTGATGAATAAGGGTTTCGACCATATATTGGCTCCTTTATTATGGTATTTATAGATGATATCTTGGTTTATTCTAAGAGTGAGGCTGAGCAAGCAGAGCATTTGTGGATTGTGCTTTAGAGATTGAGGGATGACAAGTTGTATGCTAAGTTCTCTAAGTGTGAGTTTTGGTTAGTGTCTCTTTTCTTTCTTGGGTCATGTGGTGATTAAGGAAGGTATTATGGTTGATCCAGTTAAGGTTGCAGCGGTTCGTGATTTGGGCTAAACCTACTTTGCCCACCGAGATTTGGAGTTTTATTGGCTTGGCTGAGTATTATCGACGTTTTGACCCAGAAGAAGATTTCTTTTTTCAGTGGTCCGAAGCTTGTGAGGCGAGCTTCGTGAAGCTCAAGGATTTGTTGACTTCAGCTCCTATATTTGCTTTACCTAAGGAGGGCGTAGGCTTTACTGTCTTTTGTAATGCTTCAGGTGTTGGGTTAGGTGTTGTGTTGATGCAGGAGGTCAAGGTAATTGCTTATGCATCTCGTCAATTGAATCCTTATGAGAGGAATTATCCTACCCATGATTTGGAGTTGTGCGAAGTTGTGTTTTCCTTGAAGTTTTGGAGGCACTACTTGTATGGATTCCATTGTGAGATCTTCTCAGATCATCATATCTTTTTGTACTTCTTTATCAGCGAGATCTTCTAAGGAGGCAGCGTTTTTGGCTTGATTTGCTTAAGGATTATGACTTGACTATTCTCTACCATTAGGGAAAGGCTAATATGGTTGTGGATACCTTGAGATAGAAGTCGGCTAGCATGGGTAGCTTGGAACATCTTTTGACTCAGGAGAGGCTGTTGTCTTTGGAGGTTCAGTCTTTAGCTAATCTGATGGTCAGGCTTGATATTTCAACACCAGGGCTTATTTTTGCACTTGTGGATGCTAGAACCTCTTTGATGGAGTAGATTCGAGCTCATTAGTTTGATGATATTGGGTTGAGATTGATCCGAGATAAGTTGTTGAGTAGAGAGTCTAAGGAAGCCTCACCTAATTCAGATGAAGTTTTGAGGATTGAGGGCTGAGTTTGTATACCAAGAGTGGTGATCAAATTATGTTGATCTTGGAGGAGGCCCATTGCTCCAGATATTCCATCCATCGAGGTGTGACTAAGATATATCGTGATTTGAGACAGCACTACTGGTGGGGTGGTATGAGGCTAGATATAGCAGATTTTATGTCTCATTGCCTATGTTGTCAGCAGGTGAAGGCCAAGCATATGAGATTTGGTGGTTTACTTCAGAGGTTACCCATTCCTGAGAGGAAGTGGGAACGCATCACTATAGACTTTGTGACTGGTTTGCTGCGTACATCTCATGGTTCCGACAGTGTTTGGGTCATCATGGATCGATCGACCAAGTCAATTTACTTTATTCCAGTTCAGGTCTCATTTAGTGCTGAGAGGTTGGCCTGTATCTACATTCGTGAGATTGTGCATCTGCATGGTGTACCGGTGTCCATTATTTCAATTGAGGTCCTGTGTTCACATCTCACTTTTGGAAGACTTTTTAGGATGAGTTAGGTACTCGAGTGGATCTTAGTTCAGCGTTTCACTCTAGACTAATAGCCAGTCAGAATGGACTATCCAAGTTTTGGAGTATGCTCCGCGCATGCGTGATGGATTTTGGTGGCCAGTGGGAGCAGTATTTGGCTTTAGCATAGTATGCACATAGTAATAGCTACCATTCCAGTATTGATATGGCTCCTTTTGAGGCATTGTATGGTAGGCGTTGTCGCTCTCCAGTAGGTTGGTTCGATGTTTTAGAGGTGAGACCTCGAGGTACGGACTTGCTTCGTGAGTCTTTGGATAGGGTCTGGGTCATTCAGGATAGACTTAGAGCGGCCCAAAGTAGGCAGAATGTTATGCTGATCATAGACTTCGTGTCTTGAGTTTTGATGTTGGTGATCATGTTTTCCTTCTAGTTTCACCCATGAAAGGTGTGATGAGGTTTAGGAAGAGAGGCAAGCTTAGCCCCAGGTATATTGATCCGTTTGAGATTTTTCGAACTATTGGTGATGTGGCTTATGAGTTGGCTTTGCCCCTTGATCTATCTATTGTTCATCCAGTTTTCATGTTTTTATGCTTTGTTGCGATATTCTTGAAAAGTCTCACATCATTCGTTGGGATTCAGTTCAGTTAGATGAGCGGTTGTCCTTTGTTGAGGAGCCAGTTTCCATTTTTGCTAGGGATGTTAGGCAGTTGCGCTCTAAAGTGATCCTTGTAGTTCAGGTCCAGTGGCAACTTTGACCTGTAGATGTGACTACTTGGGAGATTGAGTCTGATATGCGTAGTTCCTAGCCCCAGCTTTTCATTAATTCAGGTATTTCCTTGCCTTAGTTCGAGGACGAACTAGATTTTTAGTGGTGGATGATGTAACGACCTAAAAATTTGATGAAATATGTGAAATTTATGATTTTATGTGATTTGACTATTTTACCCCTCTCTGTAGTTGCATTATGGCATTTTTGGGGTGTGGGAGTGGTTGACATGATTTTTGATGCATTTTGGTATCATTTATGCAATATTGTGGTTTTTGATGGCTTCGAGAACTTTATTTTGGACTTATGTGGTTATATTTTGATCCGTGTAACGGATAACCGAACGGCCTATGCCAGCAGCTCCAAAATATCGATTTTAGGCTAGATAGACCTTTGGTTCGGATCCTGGTTCACCCGAGCTCATTTCGACATAGTGATCGGAAAGTTGAAAAATTAGAAATATGGGTGTAGAACCCACATTTGATCGAAACGACCTCGGATGGAAAATCCAACTTCTCCAGCATATTCGGAATGTCGATTTTAGTATGTTAGCATGTTTGCAATGATTTTACAGCTTTTAAATCTCATTTCGACCCTCAGTTTAGAAAATTGTGATTTAGGGTTTTGGGGTCAATTTTTTGAAAATGAATTTTTTTGGAAAATCTGGTATCTCCATCGCTTCCGCAATGTCGAATTTAGTATGGTTGCATAGTTCGTTTGCATAAATAGGACTCCGAATGAATCCCGGACACCCCGTCAAAGTCCAAGGTGAACTTGAAGGAAAAATCTGGTGCAAAAACCAGAAAAATCTGCAGTATAAATACCCTCTTTGTTTGGCCCATTTTGCTCATTTTTTTCATGTTGCCTATTGAGAGTTAAACCCTAAATATTTTGAGAGCTTAAAAGTGAAGTTTATGGGAGCTTAGGAAGCTAGATTAACATCTATTTCTTGATTATATTACGGATTTAAGGTAAGAATTCACCATTTTCTAAGTAATTTCTTCCTTAATTTCTCAAAACCCCAAAAATCTTAGGGCATGATTTTAAACTCAAATTTTATCCTTTTCACTTGAATAATATTTTTATCTTATAATTACTAGTTTTTCCTCAATTTAACCTTCAAAACAACTCTAATTCTTGATTTCAACCCGGATTTCAAATATTTTACTTGATAAAGCTCAAAAATAGTTTTTCTTAGATTTTAAACTCATTTTTGACTCGATTTAACTTGGGTTTTTATCTGTAGGTTCCTAAAAATATGGGAAACATATTTTTGAAGTAAAGTTTTGATTTTGCCCTTCTTTTTCGAAAACCTATTTTGGGGGTTCGTTTTAACCCCGAACCAAAAGTAGTCAATATGGGTGTCGTAGGTTTTTTTTTATGCGTAGATTTTATATTTGATGTTTTTAGTAGAGTTCAAGATTATTCATGAAAAGTAAGGTCACGGGTTCAAGTATAGCAGACCGGTTTCGGCTTTTGAGGTAGGTTATGGCTTAACTCTTCAGACTGGACTGGGTAGTAAATGAAGGTACAAAATGCATGTTAAGGGTGGGAACTAATCATGAAAAATGGCTATCTACATGTTGTGCCCGTTTGGGGGCCTATATGTGCTATCATTGTCGAAATTGAAATATTATATGATATGTTTGACTGTGTGGGGTCCTATGTGACATTGATAGCCTTGAATACATGTGAGTAATTGTTTTGTATTGTTTAATGTGGTACCATTGATGTATTATAATTATATTCATACTTTACTGGCATATGAGACATGTGGAAATTCATGGATGAAATGAAAATAACGAGTGAATAATGGCTCATGTGGTAGTAGAAATGTATCATTATGGTTGGTTGTGGAAATACTTATTGTGATTGGTTGTGAACATTATATCTTCATATCATTCTCATTCATGAAACATTGGTACCATCGTGGCAACATCTGAGAAACATTGGCAACACCTTTTTAAAAATATTGTAATACCTTATAAAACTCTTTCTAAGGGATGTACCGGAAAGGAGATATGAGATATGTGGATTGTATATGGGTTGACGAATCCCCCATGGGTCCTACGTCGGGAAGCTTTGGCTCCGTAGGTGTATACGGGGATTGTGCAACAATCCCGGAGGTTGTGCGATTACCTCGTGCATCATCATCATTATCATGTACATTGCACTTACTTTATTGTGTTTATGTTGTGTTGTATTGCCTTATTGACTTGTCATCTATGTATTTGTCTTACCTTTCTTTACTTGTATTTAATGATCTTGTATCTACATGTTCTCTCTTGCTCTATTTTACATGTGACATAATCTATACCTGTGTTCTACATCTTGATGTGTTTTTGCAATATATGTGAGATATATTAGAACTGTTAGTGCAAGTGGTATGGGCTACCGTTGTGGGACATTTTCTGATTGCAGGTCACGTGCCCTTAGTGTATATTTTGTATGCCTTATTTACTACTTTGCTTAGTCGGCCTATGATACCTACTGAGTACAAGTGGACCGTACTCATTCCTACTGCGCCCTTTTGGTGCAGGTTCTAGCTCGAGTACACCTCAGCTTACTTAATTCGGGCGGGTGTTGGAGCTTCCAAGGTAGCGGTTGGACATTCGTGCGTCTGAAGTTCACCTCTATCTTTCTATACTAGTTATATCTTTATTAGTGTTCGGAGACAGTTATTATTCCTTTGTGGTTATTTTTCCAATGTATTTGACTGTTGGATTGTATTAGTAGTTCTTACACTATTGACACCTGGTTTCGGGCATAATTGGTGTTTTAGATAAGTTCTTTCCGCATTGTTATGATTATTTATATGGTTCGGCTTTATTCTAGAAGCCTTACCTTGGGTATTTCTGTCTTTTTCTCTATTCGTATCAGTTTGGGTGATAGTCTTACTTGTCAAGAACGCCGCAACAAGTGCCATCATTACCCTCGTTTTTGGGTCGTGACATCTTGAGTATTTAACACCTTATCATGATCTAACCCTAGATCCCATGATCCAGATTATAGGTGTTTAGCCACTTATGATGTGAGAAACAAGTATGCAAATTGAATTCATAACTGAAAGGATTAACTTACAATGATGAAGAAAATCAAAAGTATACTTTGAATTGAATCACAAGTCAAAACTCCAAAATATTGGTTTTTAAGAGAGAGAGAGATAAATATCGTATATTGTATCTTATAGCATATGTCCAATCCTTAATGATCGAATGAATAAAATAAAACCTAAAATAAGGCTTTAAATAGTTAACCCTAAATAAGAAAATAAAATTAAAGTTCAGATTTTCTTCAAAATAAATGAGGGCACTCATGACGGCCTCAAGAGTTTGACAACCTATCACGAACGTCGTCAGCTTCTCTGCAAGTTTAGCTTCTGCTGCCTAAGGTTGACGACGACGGTGGCGCCTTATCATCATCTTGACAGTGTGTCATGAATGTCGTCACAAAACTTCCTGTAACTTCCATCTTCTATTTAAGGTTGACGGCATCCTTGACAGCCTATCACCAGGCTGATGACGTGTCATGGATGTCGACAGCTATACTTTGTTCTCTATTTACTTCCGATTTTATGCTTTTTTTCTTCCTTTATTTGTGGTTCCCCTTCTTCTCTACTTATACTGCAAAATCAAAGTAAACTAATCAAAAATGACTAAAGTTGCTCAAGACTTTGCAATTATTTAGAGTTAAAGCATTGGTTCACACATCAGGTTACAGATTGGACCCCAACTCAGCTATAATGGCATATTAGGGGTATGTCGGTTAGATAACTACTTCCAATAGTTTCTTGTTACAAAATCAGGACTGTCAGACACAGTCAATCAGTCTCAGTAATAGAACTCAGATAGTTCTTCAGATTTCAGGACTATCGGATACAGTCAACTCAGATATAGTATGGGACTCAGCTAGTTCCATTAGATTCAGGACTGTCTAATATAATTACTTATGTTATCAGTTATCAGTATATAATGTTATCAGTATTTAGATTCAGTAATTATTTTATCACGGTATCAGTGTCAGTTATTATGTCTCATGCATGTATTCCCACGATCATGATAGTCAGTTTGCTATTGTTATTGTTCATGCATATGAACCCCCATGAATTCAGCCTACCTCACATGCATACCAGTACATTCGAAGTACTAACGCATTTGGGCTATGGTCTCATATACCATAGGTTTAGAGACTCGAGCTCCAAAGCATTAGTAGATTCCAGTCTCAGCTGTCAAAGTTAGCAATGAGTCCTTATCTTTCGAGGACATGATCATCATTTTATTATCTCAGTAATTAGTTTATTAGTTGGAGTTAGTTGGGGACATGTCCCATCAACTCCTTACTCAGAAAGTTTCGTTAGTTAAAGGCTTTCCAGACTATTATGTTCAGATAGTTATTTTAGTTGTTTTGGGTGTTTCATACCCCGTTTAGATGTTATGTTTTACTTCAGTTATGTGAACCTTATGGCCTTTCAGTTCATGTTTCCACATTATTCAGTAGATTATGCAGGATACAGGTACAGATATCAGTCATGGTTTAGCTTGTGGTCCTTCGGGGTCATGAACACCGTGTAGCGTTCTGGGTACCAGATTCGAGGCGTTACACTCGACATAATTAGTGATTTCATTATTTCAATTAGCATTACAAATTAGTGTTAAAGATATATAAAATGTATATCAATTATTTGCGTTGCATTTTTATTAAGAATTCCATCGATTTCTCTCTCTCTCTCTCATGACAAACATTTTAATTAAGTGTATGTTTTTATTGGTTGCAATTATTCAAATATGTCAAATTTAAAAAAAATCAAATTCTATTTGTGATACTTATATTTAATGTATCCCATCTTCTTTATCATGTTCTATAAGAATATGCCAATACATTTTCCTCAATGTCAAGAATGCTACTAGAGTTGTTCACCATAGATTGAAATGTTGAAACTTCATATCAAACGAGATTAAGATAACTGTAATATCATAAATTATAGTTAAACTCAGTCTTGATTACACTGTGTATAATATATATATATATATATATATATATATATATATATATATATATATTATAAGTATAATATAATAAAGGCCAAACATATCGATAGGTCCCTCAACATGGCACGATCATTCACTTTGGCACCTAAAGTATACGTTGTTCACTTTAGGCACCTCAAGTAGTATAAGAGTGTGTCATTTTGACACTTTTTGCATAATCCGCAAAAATATATCCTATGCATATATTACACGCACTATGACGTGTAAAGTGACCAATTATAATAGGACATTTGTCATTTTTTATTCAAATAATTTTTAATTAATTAATTTAAATTAAACAAAAAATTAATCAACAAAGTCATCTTCTCCAATGGCTCAGTTGCTACAACGCCCCACCTCTCCCCCCTTAAATTCTTTAAGGTATTTTTTTTGCTAATTTCCTTCAATCCTCCAATCATTCTTAATTTTTTATTCCATGTTCTTTTTATTTGGTTGAATGAATTGTGATGTTTTGTAATTTTTGTATTCCAGTTTCCTCATCTTCTTCAAATTATTTTTTGATTTTTACCCCCCCCCCCCCCCCCACACAGAGTCATCTATCGCAACCCCCTCTCCGCAATGCAATTATCTCCGCAATGCAATTATCTCTTTCTCCGTTGTGCAACACCACCTCCAAATTATTTCTCCAACCTTCCCCTCCAAATTCCCAACATGATATGATGAAAAAGGGTATTGGGAATATTGAAAAATTAAAAGCCCATCAAAAATCAATCTCATCTCAATTTTGGTTCTAAGTCTTCTACACCGACTGATTTGGCCAGAGAAGGTATTTCGATAAATATGAAGCAGGTTGGACAACTGATTTCAATTGAAAATTATATGGAAAAAGTGAATTTCGCAAAATTCCCATCGAATTATCCGAAGAAATCAACAAATTTGAATTCTAGGGTTTCAGCTGAGGTTGTCACCATTCATGACACTGGTGATGAAAATTTTGAATATATGAAAGATGATGATGATGATTTCAGTTCAAATTTAAGGGAAGTTTCATGTGAGTTCTTTAATCCTCATACTAATATTGATCAAAGTAAGAATGTGATGCCTAAGGAGTCTAAAATAGGTAAAAATGGTCAAAAAAATGGGGCTAAGAGTGCTGCTCAAGATGAAAATTGTTGCTGATTTTCCAATGGAGATTTTCAATAATTTTGGAAAATAAATGATGAAAAAATTACGAAAATACACTCAAATGCACTCAAAATGCGTGTAACACACGTCCAATGATGACTCAGCAAAAAGTGTCAAAATGACACACCCGTACGCTACTTGAGGTGCCTAAAGTGAACAACGTCCACTAGAAGTGTCAAAGTGAAAGATCGTGCCAAGTTGAGATACCTGTCGATGTGTTTGGCCTATCATAAATATAAGGGATAACTATAATAAATTTTAGAGAAATGTTATAAATAAATATCTTTTTAATCTGTGCTAAATCTTAAAGATTCTATCATTTGTTAGTTTTAATAGCTTTTGTGCTATAACACTCTTCGTTAAATTTTAAGTTAATGCCTTTTATTTACATAACTAGATAAGTATGCTCGTGCTTTGCATGATCCCGACATGAAAAGTATATATGTTTGCTTCGAACAATGAAATTGAAGAATAAAAATTCAGGCAATTATTTTACATGTGTTGGATAAACTGTTGAATGATATTGGAGACAATAATTTGAATAAATTGTATATCTATTTCGCTAACATAACTAATAGAATGTCATCCCTAAACAAAAAGGACAGAAAGTAGTACACCAATAAAATTCACATAAAGAAACTGAAGTAGAAAGATAAAAGAAAATTGATTCTTATACCACTATGATATACAATATTAGGGCTATACTTTATTTAGTTTCTCTATATTCACGGTTTCTTTTTTAGTTTTAGGTTGTATATCTGAGTACAACAGAAAAAAAGTCAAAATTACTTACACAACTAAACATTAACGAATACCCATCAAAAGCCTCGACTTAGACAATTTTCAGTTATATCAAAAGCATGATTATACTTTGACCTGCTCTAAATGCTCAATCCTTTTATAAGCAAATTCAGAATAAATATTGACATTTAATTAAATTTTGAATCAGAAAGTAAGCGACCTCGTTTCTTATACTGGTTCAAGTCACTGATATTTAATAAGTAAGTGAAATATACGTAAATAAAGTTGAGTTTTATTGAACATATAAATTAATATGTGGTGATCCTGAAGTGATCTCCATACAAATCTCATAGTTTGAAGGAAATTCAAATGTTAGAAATCGAGAAAAGTTGATTTAACTAAAGACACAGAATGCTGACTTATATAGAGATTTACCAATCATGCCACATTTTTTTTCATAGCTTTCATCTTTGGCTCATATTGATAGCATTTTTCCTCATAATGCTCAATATGTAGTGTCAAAAATGTGATTTTCTCATTTTTTTTCTCTCTAAAGTTGTCTCTATTTTCAGGAGGATATGCCTCTAAAATCAATTGGAACTGAACATGGTACCTAAAGGGAGTTTAAGTAACTAAAGTTGTTAATGTATGTTATTGTTGAGGTTTAACCACATTTAGAATCTGTTATAAAAGAAATAAAAGATACCTTAGTGACTTGGTCTCTTGTTCCTTCTTGTCAAGATCATTCTTTAACATTCCAAACACAAGTTATGTTTTTCATCACCTGAGAGATAGAACTACTTTCAAGTTGAGCAACCTCGAATAACTACAAAATTGAGAAACTGAGGACTACCTTGAAAACTTTATATTTAAATCTTTGGATTAAGCACTTTGTAATCTTATCAGGTTGCAAAAAAAAATTTCTCTATCTTCACACAACTATTTCACTCGCTAAATAATACTCTTTTTTTTAAAAAAGAATGATCTGCTTTGACTTGGCATGAATTTTAAGAAAATAATGAAGACTTTAAAATTTTGTGGTCTTAAATTAAATTTACGTCAAATTTACTTTAATTGTGTCATCTCAAAGATGCCACGTGAAAAAATTAAAATTAAAGTGTTCTCAAAAACTAAAATAAGACATTATTTTTTAAACGAATTAAAAAAGAAAAGTATGCCATTATTTTTTAAGTGGGGCTGTATAATTTTAGGATATGAAACCTCTTATGCTAGATAGAGTAAAATAATTATCTAGCTACTTTAGACATAACCACAGTGAACTTTTATTGAATCGGTAAAATAAAATGTGATAAATCAAGAAAACATGTAAAAATCATGTCATTAGACTCTCAATTCAAGGGAAACATCAAAAGCTTGCAACCAATAACAATAGGTGAAAACCCGTAATTCAATTTCATGGAAAATCTCATAAATTGCAGAGAATTGTAGTTTAAATAAGCCTTTGGGCACAAGGGTGAAAGGATTACCCTTGTTCAAAACCCCACATACCTTGAATTAGAAGCTTTGGATGAACTCTCGCTTTTGGAACTCTATTCGTACTTTTGAATGAGGGTTCTTGAAGCCCTTGACTTGGGAACCTTGAATCTTGACTAGATTTAGAAAATCTATGGTGGATTCTTGAGATTCTTAGAATAGGTTTTGGATACTTAGGATTCTTATTGAGAGAAAACTTGAGAAAAAACTTCATAGAATGCTTGTAAATGACTTCAATTTGGTGTTTGGACGGTTTAAGAGGCTAGGAAAAAAGTCCTAAGTGCCCTTTTTAACTTCTGTATGAAGCTAGAAAAATTAAACTGGGAACTCGATTTCATGGGCCACCACGATGCGCCACTATCGTGGTGGATCACTAGAAATTGACAAATGGAAAATTGGTAGTCTCCGCGACGTGGAGACATCGCGTTGTCCCACTAGTTGGGACCTGGAACTTCAACGCGACGCGTTACAATCGCGCCAGGCCACTGGGAATTGACAATTGAGAAATTGGGGTCCTCCGCGATGCGCCACTATCGCAGAGTTCCACTGGAAATTGACAATTGTCAAATAGACCCTCTCTGCGATGCACCAAACACCAAAATGACGATGTTTTACGACTAGGACTTAAATTGGCGATAACTTCTTACCCGGGTATAAGATTTAGGCGAATCTTATATCGACGGAAAGCTTATCAGATTTCCCATATGATAAAAAGTCAAAAATTAGGGAAATACTATATGGTTAACATGGTACTCACTTAGAAAGTCACTTCTCAATCTTTTAGGGTTAGAATCGTGCCTCACTTGACATGCCCTAAGGCTCATTCAACGAGAGGCTTTTTGCGGGGTCTTACAATATCTGCCCTTTGAAACATTCGTCCTCGAATGTCGCTGGTTGGACTAAGAACACAGGAAAAATAGAGTACACATAGTTGAATCTCTCTAAACTCTTGAATACCTCAGAAATTACAAGAACTCGTGCAAGAATAGATACATAGCTAAACTTTAGATTAAAAGCAATGAATTAAGGAAGAATAATACCTTTAGATCAATCTGAACTTGCAAAAAAAAGGTACGGGTACTTGGCTCACATATTTGTTTTTGCCTCCCAAGTAGCACCCTCAGCAGACTGGTTCCGCCACAAAACTTTGACCAAGGGAACTTTTTTGTTCCTAAGTCTACGGATCTGAAAATCTAGGATCTTAACAGGAATCTCATCGAAGGAAAGACTGTTCTGAATATCGGCATTCTCTGAAGGATCTACTATAACGGAATCACCAATATGCTCCTTAAGCATGGAGACATGAAAAATAGGATGAACAGTTGACAACTCTGAGGGCAACTCAACCTCATAGGCCACCTTACCAACACGGTTCAAGACTCTATACGGGCCAACATAACGGGGACTAAGCTTTCCCTTTTTACCAAACCATTTCACCCCTTTCATGGGTGAAATCTTTAAGTATACCAGATCATCCACTTCAAACTCAAGATCTCTTTTTCTCATATTGCCATAAGACTTTTGACGACTTTGGGCGGTCATTAATCTCTCTCTAATTAACTTAACTTTCTCCATAGCTTCAAACACTATATCAGGCCCAGTCACGGCAGCTTCACCCACTTCAAACCAACCTATGGGTGATCTACATCTCCCACCATAAAAGGCCTCAAATAGTGCCATCCCATTTCTAGCATGGTAACTATTATTATAGGTAAACTCTATCAATCGGAAATGCTCATCCCAACTACTTTTGAAATCAAAAGCACATGCCCTCAACATATCTTTCAAGGTCTGAATGGTCCTCTCAGCCTGACCATCTGTCTGCAAATGAAAAGCAGAACTCAAAAGGACTTGGGTACCAAGACCCTGCTGGAACGCCCTCCAAAAGTGAGAAGTAAATTAAGTGCCCCTATCCAAAATTATGGATGAGGAAACTCCATGCAGCCTGACTAACTCCCGAATTTACAATCTAGCATAATCCTCAGTTGTATACGATGTAGCATGGGCAAATGCGCGAACTTAGTCAACCTATCCACAATAACCCAAATAAAATCATGATGACGACGAGAAAGAGATAACCCAGTCACAAAGTCCATATTCACCACCTCCCACTTCCAAGTGGGTATACTAAACTCTTACATCATACCACTAGGTCTTTGGTGCTCTACCTTAACCTGTTGACATGTTGCACACTTTCCTACGAATTTGGATATATCATTCTTTATACCATTCCACCAATATATTTTCTGCAAGTTGTGGTACATCTTGGTAGTGCTGGGATGAATAGAATACCGTGCGCTATGCGTTTCAACCATAATCCTAAGCCTTAGATCATCAACACACGGAACACACAATCTACCTTGGGCACTATGAAACCTTTGTCTAAAATATCTTTGAGTTGCTCTTACAACTCCATAAGCTTTGCAGGTGCCATACGGTATGGCGGAATAGAAATAGGCCGAGTATTGGGAAGAAGGTCAATCCCAAATTCTATCTCTCTATCGGGAGGTACCCATGGGAGATCTTCCAAAAAAATATCTAGAAACTCATTAACAATATCGACTGACTGAATAGTTGGAGCCTCAGACTTAGTATCTTTGACTCTAACTAAGTGATAGATGCAACCTTTGGATATTAGATTTCTGGCTTTGAGATAGGAGATAAAATAACTCTTGGGAGATACCGAACTCTCGGACCAAACAAAATTTGGTTCATCAAGAAATTAAAAGTTGACCACATGGGTACGACAGTCTATAGATGCATAACAAGAATAAATCCAATTCATACCCAGAATAAGGTCAAAATCCACCATGTCTAACTTTATCAAATCCGCAAGTATGACTCTATGAAGAACAATAACAGGACAATCTCTATACACTTATTTAACAACAATTGACTCCACTACTGGTGTGGAGACTAGGAAAGGCTCAGAAATCCTTTCGGGACTTATTTTGAAATTCAGAGCTACAAGTGGGGTCACATAAGAGAGACTTAAACCGGGGTCCAACAATACATAAACATCAAAACAAAATATGCAGTGCATACCGGTAATAACATCGGGAGAGTCCTCCTTCTCCTGACAGGATGGTAAGACATAGAATTTGTTCTGGCACTGACCGCCAGCAGTGCTAGATGAAGTGCCCTGAGCAGGGGTGGGATGGGGTACAGGAGATGGTGCACTAGTAGCCGGTACCTGAGGTCGGGCATCTCTATTCCCTGTCTAGCATGAGGACAATCTCTAAGTCTATGGACCTGCTTGCCATAACTAAAACAACCCCTCAGATCTACGAAACACTCACCAGGATTATCTCTACCACACTAAGCACAAGGAGGATAACGGGGTCTGTTACCAACACTGTTCTGTGACCTAGACATAAAAGATCTTCCCCCTTGCTCCTAACTTTTTCTAGGCGTGAGAGCACTAGCTAATGAAGGCGCTGGCATAGCCGGACACCTTAAAAACTGAGGGTGGTTCCCTCCATGAAACCTAGGCTGGCTATACTCATGCTGCTCATATCTAGCCCTCTTGTTACCCCTCACACTATCTCTCTCCCTAATCTTATCCGCGACTATCTGCCGAGTATGCATCATCTACTTAGCCAGATCCATATCTCTATGCAGCATCGCAGTCCTACACTCTTTCAGCACCAAACTAGAAACACCTATCACGAACTTGCTCTTACTAGCTCAAGTGTCAGAAATCAAATCAGGAGCATACTTGGCCAACTGGTTGAACATCAAGCAATACTTCTTAACAGCCATGGAGCCCTACCTCAAGTTCATAAACTCCCCAATCTTTCTTTCCCTCATCTCAAGCGAAAAGAACTTATCTAAGAATGCATCTTGGAATACCTACCAAGTCATAGGAGTAGCATCCTCACCTTTACCCTTCCTCCACGATACAACCCAGTCATAAGCTATGTCCTTCAACCTGTAAGATGCCAATTCAACACTTTCTTCCTCAGAAACATACATCACCTATGTGATCTTTCTCACCTCCGCAAGGTATAACAGTGGGTCCTTACCACCCATAAAACTCTGGCGGAGTCACCCACATGAAATTACGGATTCTAGAAGCGGCTACATTGCCTCCCTGCTGATTAGCAACTGCGGCCTGGTTATTGGCCCAAACATTAGCGGTGACTACTTGGGTTGATACTTGAAAGGCAACTAGAAACTCGGCAAGAAATATAGTCTCATTCAAAGGATCAACAAGTGGGGGTTGCTCATCATCATTCCTACGGGCATTCGCTCTACGGAGAGGCATTTTTTGAAATAAAAGAGCACGAATTATTAGATGAGAGGGACAATTGTAGGTACGATAGAATCTGTAAGAAGAAACAAATTTTTCCTAAAATGTCTTATAGCCTCTTGCTCATAGATGTGGCGCGCTACACACCGATGATCATGACTCTTCTCAACGCGGCTTGTCAGACTCCCTAGGACTCTATTAAAACCTCAGGCTCTAATACCAAATTTGTAACGATTCGAAATTACCTCCTTCGACGTCAGACGATGCTTAAGGCTACAAATAGCCCCAAGCTAACCGTTTGAGCCTGTTTCTACTAATAACACTCATTTCAAGATTAAATAATTCAAACACTTGCATAGTCATATCATATGAAAGAAAATATGGAGAAAATGCTTGGTCCAAATGACCAAGTGTTACTGGAAGCCTCAATACAACCACAATCTGATAACTAGTCTGACAAAGCCTCTGCTAATCCATGAACTAGAGAACCGTTGGGACTGGTCCCTAACTGATTTAAAAAGAACTAAAAGTAACAACATAGTTTCTCAAAAATATAGAGATGTCTGAATATAGGTCCTCGAACCATGAGGACTCACCACTGTAGGAATATAGATTGAGGTACTCGAAAATCACTGACATGGTTGGGGCTGAGCACCTGAACCTACATTATAAGACAATGTAGGACATAGACATATATGTGGATCAACACTTGGAAATATACTGAGTATGTGGGGGTGCATGCATTTATATAAAACAAAATCAATACTCTTTAATCAAATCATGCATATAATAAGTAATGACTCTCATGGCTTGAATAAGTATAAAATGTGAAGCTCATGAATCATGTAAATGGAACATGTAACACAATCTCGTGAGTCATTATACTTTCAGCTTTGAAATTTGTACTCTTCTTTTATTCTCATTACTCAAGGCTAAAGGAAACTTTAAGCAATACTTTTAACTCATGCATATGTCTCATAGGGAGTAAAACTTCTTCAATGCTCAAGAACTCATAACTCTTTTGAATTCAAATACTTGGAATTCAAAATCATATAACTTTGGAAATACTTGAAGGTATTTCATTCACGTTAGGAAAATATCTCATTTCAGGCTTTAGGGAAAAATACTCATATCAAGGGAAAGTATTTTAGTTTTAAAGAAAAATATCTTATCTCAATGGAAAATACTTTAGTTTAGGGAGTTTCTCTTAACCGACATAAACCATGCAAGCTACATAGAGTCCAATGTTTTGTCCTTCTAATGAAGAGACCTCAAGTTGGGGAGAGGCGCCATACTCTTGCCAGGGAGTATAACCTAGGTCCAGTGATCACTAAATAAACTCGGTCTTGGGCCCAATATCAACTCGGCCTTAGGCCCAATGATAATCATAAACTCAGCCTCAGGCCCAACCAACGGTGGTACATAGTTTTGGGGTAAGAAACCGTAGTAACTTACCCGCTCGGTGCTAAATACTACTCCGTTTAGATTATCTACGCTCATCTCGTAAAAATTCACTTTTAGAAATAATACCATGGTTTACCACGAACCCAATAATCAAATCTGTACTCTCATGTTGGAAAGTGAATTTCAAAGCTCAATGACCATTAGGTCAAAACATTTCTCAACAATCTCAGAATACTCAAATCATGGGTGCTTATAGCACAATAGCGATTAAAATTGCAAGTCTCAAGTAGCATTTAATAACCCATAATTCAATCTCAAGTTAAACTCATCAAAGCATAATAGATAGCATATAGATTCATAACCCATGTTGAAATCTGGAAATTTCAACAATTTGTCTCAAAATATCAACATACTTATATACCTCAATATCTCAAACATTTCAACTTAGACAGCTGCAATTTCTCAAGAAAACATGTAAAAATCATGCCATTAGACTCTCAATTCAAGGAAAACATCAAAATCTTGCAACAATAACAATAGGTGAAAACCCCCAATTCAATTTCATGTAAAATCTCATAAATTTCAGCGAATTATAGTTTAAATAAGCCTTTGGGCACATTGGTGAAAGGATTACCCTTGTTCAAAATCCCACATACCTTGAACTAGAAAATTTGGATGAAGTCTCGCTTTTGGAACTCTATTTGTACTCTTGAATGAGGTTTCTTGAAGCCCTTGACTTGGGAACCTTGAATCTTGACTCAATTTAGAAAATCTATGGTGGATTCTTGAGATTCTTAGAAGAGGTTTTGGATACTTAGGATTCTTGTTGAGAGAAAAATTAAGAAAAAACTTCATAGAATGCTTGTAAATTACTTCAATTTAGTGTTTGTACGGTTTAAGAGGCTTGGAAAAAAGTCCAAAGTGCCCTCTTTAACTTCTGTACGAAGCTAGAAAAATTAAACTGGGAACTCGATTTCATGGGCCACCGCGATGTGCCACTATCGCGGTGGATCATAGGAAATTGACATATGGGAAATTGGTACTCACCGCGATGTGGAGACATCGCGTTGTGCCACTAGTTGGGACATGGAACTTTAGCGCGATGCGTCACAATCGCGCCAGACCACTGGAAATTGACTATTAAGAAATTGGGGTCCTTCGTGATGCGCTACTATCGCGGAGTTCCTCGGGAAATTAACAATTATCAAATAGACCCTCTCCGCGATGCACCAAGAACCAAAATGACGATGTTTTACGGCTAGGACTTAAATTGGACATAACTTCTTACCGGGTTATCGGATTTGGGCGAATCTTATATCGACGGAAAGCTTATCAGATTTCCCATATGATAAAAAGTCGAAATTAGGGAAATTCTATATGGTTAACACGGTAATCACTTAGGAATTCACTTGTTAATCTTTAAGGTTCGGAATCATCCTCGAATGTCACTGGTTGGACTAGGAACACAGGAAAAATAGAGTACACATAACTGAATCTCTCTAAACTCTTGAATACCTCAAAAATTGCAAGAACTCATGCAAGAATAGATACATAGCTGAACTTTAGATTAGAAGCAATGAATTAAGAAAGAATAATATCTTCAGATTAATCTGAACTTGCAGAAAAGAGGTGCGGGTACTTGGCTCGTATGTCTGTTTTTGCCTCCCAAGTAGCACTCTCAACAGACTGGTTCTGCCACAAAACTTTGACCAAGGAAACTTCTTTGTTCCTTAGTCTACGGATCTGAAAATCTAGGATCTCAATAGGAATCTCATCGAAGGAAAGACTGTTCTGAATATCACATTCTTTGAAGAATCTACTATAATGGAATCACCAATATGCTCTTTAAGCATAGAGAGATAAGAAATAGGATGAACAACTGACAACTCTTCGAGCAACTCAACCTCATAGGCCACCTTACCAACACGACTCAAGACTCTATATGGGCTAACATAATGGGGACTAAGCTTCCCCTTTTTACCAAACTTTTTCACCCCTTTCATGGGTAAAATCTTCAAGTATACAATATCACCCACTTCAAACTCAGGATCTCTTCTTCTCACATCGACATAAGACTTTTGACGACTCTGGGCGGTCTTCAACCTCTCTCTAATCAACTTAACTTTCTCCATAGCTTCAAACACTGTATCAGGCCCAGTCACGGCATCTTCACCCACTTCAAACCAACCTATGGGTGATCTACATCTCCTACCATACAAGGCCTCAAATGGGGCCATCCCGTTGTTAGCATGTTAACTATTATTATAGGCAAACTCTATCAATGGCAAATGCTTATCCCAACTACCTTTGAAATCAAAAGCACATGCTCTCAATATATCTTCCAAGGTCTGAATGGTCCTCTCAGCTTGACCATCTGTCTGTGGATGAAAAACAGAACTCAAAAGGACTTGGGTACCAAGACCCTGCTGGAACGCCCTCCAAAACTGAGAAGTAAATTGAGTGCCCCTATCCGAAATAATGGATGAGGGAACTCCATGCAGTCTGACTAACTCTCGAATATACAATCTATCATAATCCTCAGCTGTATATGATGTGAGTATGGGCAAGAAATACACGGGCTTAGTCAGCCTATCCACAACAACCCAAACAGAATCATAATGAAGACGCGAAAGAGGTAACCTGGTCACGAAGTCCATATTCACAACCTCCCATTTCCAAGTAGGTATACCAAACTCTTGTATAATACCACCAGGTTTTTGGTGCTCTACCTTAACCTATTGGCACGTTGCACACTTTGCTACAAATTTGGCTATATCCTTCTTCATACCATTCCACCAATAGATTTCCTATAAGTCGCGGTACTTCTTCGTAGTGCCGGGATGAATAGAATACCACGTGCCATGTGCTTCAGCCATAATCCTCTACCTCAGATCATCAACACACGAAACACACAACCTACCTTGCAATCTCAACACACCATCTCCTCCTTGGGAGAAAATCTATACCTTTTGGTCCTTAACTGTCTCCTTCAGTCTGACCAAACTAGGATCTCTATCTTGCTTCTCATTCACTTCCGAAACTAAAGATGATTCGGAACTACATTGCACCAATAGCTGAATCAAGCAACATAACACCCAATCTAGCCAAATAATGCATTTCACGAGCTAACTCTCTCTTACCTTCATCTATATGGGCAACACTACCCATAAACAATCTGCTAAGGGCATCCGTTACTACGTTGGCCTTGCCCAAGTGATACAACACACTTATGTCATAGTCTTTTAACAACTCCAGCCACCTCCTCTGCCTAAGGTTCAACTCCCTCTGAGTAATCACATACTGCAGGCTCTTATAATCCGTAAACACATCAACATAAACACCACAAAGATAGTGTCTCCAAATTTTCAAAGCAAAGACCACAACAGCTAACTCAAGATCATGGGTTGGGTAATTTTTCTCATATGGCTTTAACTGTCTAAAGGTGTAGGCTATAAATTTACCTCTTTGCATCAACACACAACCCAAACCAATTCTAGAGAAATTACAATACACCACAAAACCATCTGTACCATCAGGCAAAGTTAACATAGGGGCTGAAGTAAGTCGAGTCTTCAACTCCTAAAAACTCTTCTCACAGGAATCTGACCACTGGAGCTTAACTTTCTTTTGGGTCAACCGGGTAATAGAAGACGTAATAGAAGAGAAACCCTCAACAAAACGGCGGTAGTAGCCAGCTAGACCCAAGAAACATCTAATGTCAGACGGGGAGATAGGTCTAGGCTAATTTTTCATAGCTTCTATCTTTTGGGGATCAACTATAATACCTTCAGTTGATACGATAGGACCCAGAAAGGCAACAGACCTTAGCCAAAATTCACACTTACTGAATTTGGCGAACAACTGGTGATCTCTAAGGGTTTGCAAGACAATTCTAACATGATTCGCATGGTCATTATCATTATGGGAGTACACAAAGATATCATCTATGAAAACAATAACAAACATATTGAGATATTTCTTGAACACTTAAATCATGAGGTCCATGAAGGCGGTTGGGGCATTGGTTAGCCCGAAGGAAATGACTAGAAACTCAAAGTCACCATAGCGGGTTCGGAAGGCTGTCCTTGGAATATCACACTCCCTCACTTTAAGATGATGATAGTCAGTTCTAAGGTCTATTTTGGAGAAATAACTTGCACCTTGCAACTGATCAAACATGTCATCAATTCTTGAGAAAGGATACTTATTTTTTACTGTGATCATGTTACGCTGGCAAAACTCAATGTACATACGTAAAGAACCATCTTTCTTTTGCATGAATAAAATAAGTGCACCCCAAGGAGAAATATTGGGCCTTATGATACCTTTGTCTAAAAGATCTTTGAGTTTCCCTTTTAACTCCTTAAGCTCCACAGGTGCCATACGGCATGGAGGAATAAAAATAGGCCGAGTATTGGGAAGAAGGTCAGTCCCAAATTCTATCTCTCTATCGGGAGGTACCTTATGTAGATCTTTCGGAAAAATATCTGGAAACTCATTAACAATATCGACTGACTGAATAGTTGGAGCCTCGAACTTAGTATCTTTGACTCTAACTAAGTGATAGATACAACCTTTGGATATCAGATTTTTGTCTTTGAGATAGGAGATAAAATGAATCTTGGGAGATACCGAACCCTTGGACCACTAAAAATTTGGTTCATCAGGAAACTAAAACTTGACCACATGGGTACGACAGTTTATAGACGCATAACAAGAATGAAGCCAATTCATACCCAGAATAAGGTCAAAATCCACCATTTCTAACTCTATCAAATCCGTAAGTATGACTCTATGAAGAACAGTAACAGGACAATCTCTATACACTTGTTTAGTAACAACTGACTCCCCTACTAGTGTGGAGACTAGAAAAGGCTCAGGAATCCTTTCGGGACTCATTTTGAAATTCACAGCTACAAGTGGGGTCACATAAGAGAGACTTGACCCGGGGTCCAACAACACATAAACATCAAAACAAAAGATGCAGAGCATACCAGTAACAACATCGGGAGAGTTCTCCTTCTCCTGACGGAATGGTAAGACATAGAATCTGTTCTGGCGCTGACTGCCAGCAATGCTAGATGAAACGCCCTAAGCAAGGGTGGGATGGGGTACAGGAGATGGTGCACTAGTAGCTGGTACCTGAGGTCGGGTATCTCTGTTCCCCTGTCTAGCATGAGAAAAATCTCTAAGTCTATGGCACTGCTTGCCACAACCAAAACAACCCCTCAGATCTATGAAACACTCACCGGGATGATCCCTACCACACTAAGCATAAGGAGGATAATGGGGTCTGTTACCAACACTATTCTGCGACCTAGACATAAAAGATCTACCCCCTTAATCCTACCTTTTTCTAGACGCGAGAGCACTAGCTAATGAAGGCGTTGGCATAGACGGACCCCTTTGAAACTGAGGGCGGTTCCCTCTATGGAACCTAGGCTGGTTATACTCATGCTGCTCAGATCTAGCCCTCTTGTTACCCCTCACTTTGTCTCTCCCCCTAATCTTATCCGCTACTATTTGTTGGGCATGTATCATCAACTTAGCCAGATCCATATCCTTATGCAGCATTACAGTTCTGCAACTTTCAGCACCAAACCAGAAACACCTATCACGAACTTGCTCTTACTAGCTCAAGTGTTAGAAATCAAATCAGGAGCATGCTTGGTCAACTAGTTGAACTTCAAGCAGTACTTATTAACAGTCATGGAGCCCAGCCTCAAGTTGATAAACTTCTCAATCTTTGCTTTCCTAATCTCAAGCGGAAAGAACTTATCCAAGAATGCATCTTGGAATACCTGCCAAGTCATAGGAGTAGCATCCTCACCTCTACCCTTCCACCATGATACAACCCAGTCATAATCTA
This sequence comes from Capsicum annuum, assembly GCF_002878395.1. Taxonomy (NCBI): domain Eukaryota; kingdom Viridiplantae; phylum Streptophyta; class Magnoliopsida; order Solanales; family Solanaceae; genus Capsicum; species Capsicum annuum. The sequence continues at coordinate 78,736,925 of NC_061116.1, read as the reverse complement.
TGTCCTTCAACCTGTGAGACACCAATACAATATTTTCTTCCTCAGAAACATACATCACCTGATCTTTCTTACCTCCGCAAGGTATAACAGTGGGTTCTCGCCTGCCTTGGACCCATAAAACTCTGGCAGAGTCATCCACATGAAATCACGGATTCTAGTCGTGGCTACATCACCTCCCTGCTAATTAGCAACTACGGCCTAGTTATTGGCCCGAACATTAGCGGTGACTACTTGGGCTAATGCCTAAAAGGCTGCCGAAACTCGTCAAGAAATACAATCTTATTCAAAGGATCAACAGGTGGGGGTTGCTCATCATCGTTCCTGAGGGCTTTCGCTCTACGAAGAGGCATTTTTTAAAATAAAAGAGTACAAATTATTAGATGAGAGGGACAATTGTAGGCATGATAGAATCTGAAAAAAGAAACAAATTTTTCCTAAAATGTCTTGTAGCCTCTTGCTCATAGATGTGGCGCGCTACACACCGATGATCATGACTCTTCTCAACGCGGCTTGTCAGACTCCCTAGGACTCTTTTAAAACCTTGGGCTCTGATACCAAATTTGTAACAACCCGAAATCACCTCCTGGGATGTCACACGGTACTTAAGGCTACAAATAGCCCTAAGCTAACCGTTTGAGCCTGTTTCTACTAATAATACTCATTTCAAGATTAAATAATTCAAACACTTGCATAGTCATATCATAAGAAAGGAAATACGGAGAAAATGCTTGGTCCAAACGACCAAGCAATACCGAAAGCCTCAACACAACCACAATCTGATAACTAGTCTGACAAAGCCTCTACTAATCCATGAACTAGAGAGCCGTTGGGACAGGTCCCTAACTGATTCAAAATGAATTAGAAATAACAATATAGTCTCTAAAAAATATAGAGATGTCTGAATATAGGTCCTCGAACCATGAGAAATCACCACTGTAGAAATATAGATAGAGGTACTCGAAAATCACTGATGAGGTTGAGACTGAGCACCTGAACCTACATTATAAGACAATGTAGCACACAGACATATATGTGGATCAACAGGACAATCTCTATACACTTGTTTAGCAACAACTGACTCCCCTACTAGTGTGGAGACTAGGAAAGGCTTAGAAATCCTTTCGGGACTCATTTTGAAATTCACAGCTACAAGTGGTGTCACATAAGAGAGACTTGACTCGGGGTCCAACAACACATGAACATCAAAACCAAAGAGATGGAGCATACCAATAACAACATCGGGAGAGTCCTCCTGCTCTTGACGGGATGGTAAGGTATAGAATCTGTTCTGGCATTGACCGCCAATAGTACTAGATGAAGCACCCTGAGCAGGGGCGGGACGGGGTACAGAAGATGATGCCTTAGTAGCCGGTGCTTGAGGTTGGGCATCTCTGTTCCCCTGTCTAGCATGAGGACAATCTCTAAGTCTATGGCCCTTCTTGCCATAACTAAAGCAACCCCTTAGATCTATGAAACACTCACCGAGATGATCCCTACCACACTTAGCACAAGGAGGATAACGGGTCATATTACCAACGCTGTTCTGCGACCTAGACATAAAAGATCTGCCCCCTTGCTCCTACCTTCTTCTAGGCGTGGGAGCACTGGATAATAAAGGCTCTAGCATAGACGGACGTCTTTGAAACTGAGGGCAGTTCCCTCCATAGAACCTAGGTTAGCTATACTCATGTTGCTCAAATCTAGCCCTCTTGTTACCCCTCACTCTGTCGCTCTCTCTAATATTATCCACCTCTATCTACTGGGCATATGTTATTAACCTAGCCAGATCCATATCCCTATGCAGCATCGCAGTCCTACACTCTTTCAGCACCAAACCAGAAATACCTGTCACGAATTTGCTCTTACTAGCTCGGGTGTCAGAAATCAAATCAGGAGCATACTGGGCCAACTGGTTGAACTTCAAGCAGTACTTCTTAACAGTCATGGAGCCCTGCCTCAAGTTCATAAACTCCTCAATCTTTGTTTCTCTCACCTCAAGCAGAAAGAACTTGTCCAAGAATATATCTTGGAATACCTGTCAAGTCATAGGAGCAACATCCTCATCTTTACCCTTCCTCCACGATACAACCCAGTCATAAGCTATGTCCTTCAACCTATAAGACGCCAATACAAAACTTTCTTCCTCAGAAACATAGATCACCTGCATGATCTTTCTCACCTCCTCAAGGTACAACTATGGGTCCTCACTTGCCTTGGACCCATAGAACTCTGAAGGATTCATTTGCATGAAATCATGAATTCTAGCCGCAGCTACATCACCTCTCTACTGATTAGCAATTGCGGCCTGGTTATTGGCCCGAACATTAGCAATGACTGCTTGGGCTAACGCCTAAAAGGCTGCCTGAAACTCTGCATGAGACATAGTCTCATTCAAAGGATCAATAGGTGGGGGTTGCTCATCATCGTTCCTGTGGGCATTCGCTCTTCGGAGAGGCATTTTTTGAAAGAAAAGAGCACGAATTATTAGATAAGAGGGTCAACTATAGGCACGATAGAATCTGAAAGAAGAAAAAACTTTTTCCTGAAACATCTTGTAGCCTTTTGCTCATAGATGTGGCGTGCTACACACCGATGATCAAGACTCTACTCAACATGGCTTGTCAGACTCCTTAGGACTCCTTTAAAACCGTAGGCTCTGATACCAAATTTGTAACGACCCGAAATTGCCTCCTAGGATGTCACATGGTGCTTAAGGCTACAAGTAGCCCCAAGCTAACCGTTTGAGCCTGTTTTAACTAATAACACTCATTTCAAGATAAAATAATTCAAACACAATACGAAAAAAATGCTCAGTCCAAATAACCAAGTAATACGGGAAACCTAAACATAACCACAATCTGATAACAGGTTTGACAAAGCCTCTACTAATCAATGAACTAGAGAGCCGTCGGGACAGGTCCCCAACTGACTCAAAATTGGAAATAACAACATAGTCTCTCAAAATATAGAGATGTCTGAATATAGGTCCTCGAACCATGAGGACTCACCACTGTAGGAATATAGATTGAGGTACTCGAAAATCACTGACATGGTTGGGGCTGAGCACCTGAACCTACATTATAAGACAATGTAGGACATAGACATATATGTGGATCAACATTTAGGAATATACTGAGTCTGTAGGGGTGTATGCATTTATATAAAACAATATCAATACTCTTTAATCAAATCATGCATGTAATAAGTAATGACTCACATGGCTTGAATAAGTATAAAATTCGTAGCTCATGAATCAGTAAAATGGAACATGTAACACAATCTCGTGAGTCATTATACTTTCAGCTTTGAAATTTGTACTCTTCTCTTATTCTCATTAGTCAAGGCTAAAAGAAACTTTAAGCAATACTTTCAACTCATGCATATGTCTCATGGGGAGTAAAACTTCTTCAATGCTCAAGAACTCATAACTCTTTTGAACTCAAATACTTGAAATTCGAAATCATATAACTTTGGAACATACTTGAAGGCATTTCATTCACGTTAGGAAAATATCTCATTTCAAGCTTTAGGGGAAAATACTCATATCAAGGGAAAGTATTTTAGTTTTAAAGGAAAATATCTTATCTCAATGGAAAATACTTTAGTTTAGGGAGTTTCTCTTAACCGACATAAACCATGCAAGCTACATAGAGTCCAATGTTTTGTCCTCCTAAGGAAGAGACCTCAAGTTGGGGAGAGACGTCATACTCTTGCCAGGGAGTATAACCTAGGTCCAGTGATCACTAAACAAACTCGGTCTTGGGCCCAATATCAACTCGGCCTTAGGCCCAATGATAATCATAAACTTGGCCTCAGGCCCAACCTACGGTGGCACGTAGTTTTGGGGTAAAAAACCGTAGTAACTACCCGCTCGATGCTAAATACTACTACTTTTAGATTATCTGCGCTCATCTCGTAAAAATCCACTTTTAAAAATAATCCCATGGTTCATCACGAACCCAATAATCAAATCTGTACTCTTATATAGGAAAGTGGATTTCAAAGCTCAATGACCATTAGGTCAAAACATTTCTCAACAATCTTAGAATACTCAAATCATGGGTGCTCATAGCACAATAGCTCATAAAATTGCAAGTCTCAAGTAGCATTTAGTAACCCACAATTCAATCTCAAGTTAAACTCATCAAAAGCATAATAGATAACATATAGATTCATAACCCATGTAGAAATCTGGAAATTTCAATAATTTGTCTCAAATTCTCAACATACTTATATACTTCAATATCTCAAACATTTCAACTATTCATTTCTCAAAGATTAAAATCATGGGGTATAGACCCAGTTGTAATTTCTCAAGAAAACATATAAAAATCATGCTATTAGACTCACAATTTAAGGGAAACGTCAAAATCTTGCAACCAATAACAATAGGTGAAAAACCGCAATTCAATTTCATGCAAAATCTCATAAATTGCAAAGAATTGTAGTTTAAATAAGCCTTGGGGCATAAGGGTGAAAGGATTACCCTTGTTCAAAACCCCACATACCTTCAATTAGAAGCTTTGGATGAACTCTCACTTTTGGAACTCTGTTCGTACTCTTGAATGAGGGTTCTTGAAGCCCTTAGCTTGGGAATCTTAAATCTTGACTCAATTTAGAAAATCTATGGTGGATTCTTGAGATTCTTAGAAAAGGTTTTGGATACTTAGGGTTCTTGTTAATAGAAAACTTGAGAAAAAACTTCATAGAATGCTTGTAAATAACTTCAATTTGGTGTTTGCACGGTTTAAGAGGCTTGGAAAAAAGTCCAAAGTGCCCTTTTTAACTTTTGTACGAAGCTACAAAAATTAAACTGGGAACCCGATTCATGGGCCACCACGATGCGCCACTATCGCGGTGGATCACTGGATATTGACAAATGGGAAATTGGTAGTCACCGCAATGCGAATCCATCGCATTGTTCCACTAGTTGGGACCTGAAACTTCAACACGACGCATTATAATAGCTCCAAGCCACTGGAAATTGACTATTGGGAAATTGGGGTCCTCCGCAATGCGCCACTATCGCGGAGTTCTACTAGAAATTGACAATTGTCAAATAGACCCTCTCCGCGACGCGCCAAGCACCAAAATGACGTTGTTTTACGACTAGGACTTAAATTAGCCATAACTTCTTACCCGGGTATCAGATTTGGGTAAATCTTATATCGACGAAAAGCTTATCAGATTTCCCATGTGATAAAAAATTGAAATTAGGGAATTCTATATGGTTAACATGGTACTCACTTAGGAAGCCACTTCTCAATCTTTTAGAGCTGGAATCACGCCTCACTTGACATGCCCTAAGAGTCATTCTATGAGAGAATTTTTGTGGGGTCTTACAACCGCACTCAAATCATTCTCAGTAATGTAGTTTTCATTAGTCAACAATAAAATGTATCTACAATAATTTTATCATCTAAATTTTGTCCTTACAATTATCAAGAGAAGAAAATGATAAACAATTTTTTTGTAGTTGAAGATAATTTATTTTATTTTTTTTAAAAGAAACAATCAGATTATGTATAATCAAAATTAGAACGATCATATTTTGAAATTTGAAAAGAATCCTCAAGTAAATTGAATTACAACCCTAATTTATTTTAACTAAAAGTTTGATCTTTCATTAACATCCTTGATATTCAGCCACTATAATAACACCAATAATATACCAATATAGTCTGACAAAGTAAGGTCTGAGAGTATAGAGTGTACGCAGACCTTACATCTACCTCGGATGTGAGATAGAGAGTTGTTTTCGACCAATTTTGACTCAAGGCAAAAATAGTCTGGGATGAAATTCAATCACTAAAATAGAAAATATGAAGAGAACTGAAAAGAAATTCGGGATTTTTTTATACACTTAGAGGTCGTTTGGTTTAAAAACAAGTTATGATGAAATTTGTTATGTTGGATTAGTTATACTGGGATTAATTGTTATTGAATTAGTTATCCTGTGATTATTTTTCAGTGGTTGTTTGATTTGTGATACTATTATTATTTTTTAGTGGTTGTTTGGTTTGTGATATTAAAAATAATATGCATTGCATTCTTTCTAAGAATAAATAGTTTAGTGAAAAAAAATACTCTCACCTTATTTAGCTTAATTATTTTTCTTCATATTAAACCATTAGCTCTATTTTTATTATCTCTCATTTCTTATTTTGGTTATACCACCCATTTTGTTTCAGGTATTACTATGACCTTGTTAACCATTCATTATCTTGAGTCGGGGGTCTATCGGAAACAACCTCTCTACTTCTTCAGAAGTAGCGGTATGGACTGCGTATATTTTACCCTCCCTAGACCCCACTTGATGAGATGACACTGGGTTTGTTGTTGTTGTATATTAAACCATAAAATAGAAATTGAAAGTTACTATTTTTTTTTATTAACTTTAGTATTTTTTTCCTAAAAATACATGTTAAGAAATTTGTGTTTTTCTTAAATATGTATGACACTTTAATATTTCATGTTAAATTACTTAATTTGTCCTAAATTCTATAAAATGTGTCTAGTCCCAGTTTTTGTTAGAAAAACTCACCATCAAAAAAATGTGAAAAAGTATTATTGCATTTTTCATTATTTAGTATCATTAATATTTGGAGAGTTAAATTCTATTTTTTTTTAAAAAATTAAATTTTCAAACATTTTTAGCTATATATAAAAAAATAATTTTTTATTTAATAATTAAGCATGTACTAAGTTAGAAAGGAAATATCAAGATACTTTAATTACTTATCCATGATAAATTTGTTAGGAAAAATAAAATTTGAAGTAAGATTAATAAACATTTCTACAAAATAAAAAAATAATAAATCCTTGGATCAATTTTGAATTTGATTGTATAAATAATTTCTATGGTGTCACTATCTTTTTTTCGTGAATCATCACTTTTGTAGTATTTAATATGTCCAAATAATTATTCAAATTTATCAAAATGGATGAAAGTTTGTAGAATAATTAAAATTTAAATTAGGGATAAAATTGACGAAAAAAATTAATGTGAGGACTACCAAAATATCAAATTCTCTCTTGTATATAGTAATGATTGTGGCACAAAAAGAAAGTTGAAGATTTCGTTATTTTGAAAAAATGGTAGATATTTCTAGAAATATTTTGGAGAAGAGAGAATATTTTTGGAATAAGTTTAACGAATGCTCAAAAAACGATTTTACCCTTGATTGTGCTTGAACTCATCTCTTTCTCTATATATATCTTTCTATATAATAAAATATAATGAACTCATCTTTCTATATAATAATAAAAGAAAGACAATATCTTGATAAAACTTTTATCTTTGAAATTTTTCATCTATCGTGTGCATACGAAAACTAGTTTAATATAATAAAAAAAACCAAAACAATATGCGTCGGTATAAATTTATTAATTTTGGTAATCACTATTTCCATTATTTTAAAATAAATGAGTTATTAAGCTATTTTTCAACATTTAAAATAAATAAATTATTCATTCTTCAAGAAATATATTAAAAGTTTCATCTAATTTTTATTCGTTTATTTATTGAGGTTTAAAATAATTTTTAAATAACTAAAAAGATAATAGTGAAAAATAACTTATAATTTATATCTTAGATTTTTATTTTTAAGAATGTATCACATTCTCAACAATTTAATTATTTTGAAAAGTAGGAAATAGTGATTAAATATGGGTATGGGAGTTGTGAAACCTTGGGGTTAGGAACTAGACGAAGTCTTAAGCTTGAAGTGGTCCACGTGTTTTTTCTTGCATTGGCTAGTGGGATGAAGTTTGGAATTTTAGGCGGGTACTTTAGGAGCTATTTCAAGCCCCAAATCAAGTGCCATAATCCAGAAAAGGATAACCCAGATATATTTTTTTTCTAGTCTAGACTAGACTAATGGACTTGCCGGCGGTTTGTCGTGTTCCCCCTTGCTGCTACAATCGGCGCCAACCTCTGTTTTCTTCTCCCTCAATTACTCCACAGAAACATATGACTGCACATTTCATAAGGTAATAATAAACAGATAGCGTTTCTCTAATACAGTATGAGTTTTTGGATATTAAAGTTGAATTATGCAAAGCCACCTTATTTTTAAGTTTAAGTTGTTAGAAACGGAGCAATTTGATTTCTTTTTGTATTTTTAAGTTTGCAACATGTTTGACCTTTTGTTTTCTTATGAGTATAGATTTGTCCTCCGCAATAAAGGGAGTGTTGTTTGCAGACTGAGTGAGACTGAAACTGAACCTGATAAAAACGACGACAAGGTTTCTTTTTGTTAGTATTAATAATTATTCCATTTCTGTCAATCTTAAATTGGAGCGTATATTCTTGTGTTTGCCGTATTTTGTGATTAGTCCTGGCTTACTGTTATTTATTTTGTATAAAAAGTCGGACAAGGAAGCGGATGGGCTAAATCTGAATGACCCTGTTGCAGATAAAAGTCTTGAGCTGAACTCTCAGGCTCATCAGGTTTCATTCACTTCTCAATTATTCATTTTACTTGCTTTGAGACAATGTAAAAAATAATAATGGAAAAGTTTCAGTGAATGAAAAGTCATTTTGTAGTTTTTGGGTATAAAATCCTTGAAATGTCAGGATAAGGATCAACCATTGGGGATGTTGGAGAATACAAGTCTAGAGAACAATAATGGAGCTCAAGTGAATGAACAATCTGGAGTTGAGGTACCCTTTCTTATTTTCTGATAAATCTGGAGGTGCTTCATTCTTTATATGCTCCAAAAGTTTTGCCAGCAACAGGCTCCAAGTGTAATAAAATTCCCATGCTGCAACAAGTGTAAAGTGCACATATTGTTAGAGAATAGATCCATGTATCACATCTATTTATTAGTGCTCTAGAACAACTTGTCTTTATAATATTTTTTTTTCTATTACTGTAGTCTGTGGGTTCAACTTGACATTTCTGAGGTAACCGATATTTCTTGGAGCGATCATTGTTTGTCTAGCGGAAAAGTTACTGACATCTCCATTCTTCTTCCTTTTTGACTCGGTAGTTGTTGGTAGTTATTGTATAAATATATACTCCATATTTGGTGTATCTTTTTAATAGGTTATTTTTGGGAGAGGAAGGGAAAGTAGAATCATCTGTCTTCGTGGTATATGCAATTTCATATCTTCTTAGAGTATAATGCTCCTTAGACTCCCTCCAACATTTGAAATGCCTGATATCCTGAGGATGGCTGATGCTGTAATGGCCTAGCTTCTATGCATATATGGTTGAAAATGCATTTTCAACAAATTTATTGATTGGCCTTCATGGAGATATTGAGCATTTTCTTTGAAATAGTGGGTAAGCAATTCAGTTCAGTTTCTCCACTTCATGTTCTTGACTTGTGTTGAAGCAGGATGGCACTGTGTGATACAAGATCTAAACCTAATACACGAAATTAAGGACAGAAGATGCAAAAGCCAGCAACTAAAGAGAAAGAAAGCAACACATAGAAGAAAGGGGATGGAGATGAGAATGCATAAAATGAAAGATAGGTAATGAGACCCTTAATATCACCAATGATTAGCACAAAAAAGTGTATCAAACCTTCAAACACACCTCATCAATGGTAGTTCAAACCTCACTCTTAGGTGGACCAAAGGAATTCACACCCTCAATCACACCTTTCTTGCCAATTGATCAACACAAGTGAAATCCATCAAATGTATTAATCTCTCAAGTTTGGATGTCTTTTCCAAGACCTACACTAAGATGGCTTTTCCAAGCCCTACACTAAGGAAAGAAACCACACTAAGAGTAATACTCAATTTCAATTCATCAAATGGAAGCTAAGGTCTATTTATACTATTACAAGGCAATGTCTAAAATACCCTTAATGAAGGGTGCTCCTTTGGAGTGTAGAAAGGGAGTCTCAAAAGACCTTAATATCCCTAAGTTGAGGCGCCTTTAGAGTATATTCAAGGCTGCCTTGGAGTGTATTAAAAGCTCTTCTTCACGTTTTAGCAAATACACTCCCTTGGTTGAAGGCATCATGCTCTCATAAGCTCCCATTTGCATGAACAAGGATTGAAAAGGCTCCAAAAGGGTCTTCAATCCGAAGCTTGAACCTTTGATAATGCCTTGTACTCTTTTTTGCTCTTTATGCTTTTATCACTATGGTTCAAGTTGCGAGTGGATCACCTCTTCCAGGTGTGAAGGTGGTAAATTTTTGAATATTAGGTTGAATAGTTATTGGATTAATCGTTTACAGTTTGCTCCTCTATCATGGTTCTCATGTTGCCTTTTGGCTGTGAAGTTGATATTTTTCTTACTATTGGTACTATTTCACGAGCAGCCTCAGCAACTCGATGAATCAATCAGGATTCCCAAGGAAACAGTTGAAATTCTAAGAGATCAAGTATTTGGTTTTGACACGTTTTTTGTTACAAGCCAGGAGCCATATGAGGTGAGCTATTTGCTGGAGATCTTGTTCTCATGCTCATATAAGAAAATCCAAGTCATCAAACATGAGCCAATAATTTAGAAGTTTGAAACTATTATATTTAATCGAAATACAACCATAAAAAAGTAAAGATTAAACTGGTACAGATACCCTCTCAAGCAAGTAGTAATAGGGTTGTGTATCTGTTTCTTGCGTTCTTGGTGCATATGAAGCTTAATATGCAATTCTTTTTGGTTCCACTTCTTTAATCTTTCTAACTTATTTTTATAGGGTGGAGTACTAAAACTGGTACAGATACCCTCTCAAGCAAGTAGAAATAGGCTTTTGTATCTGTTTCTTGCCTTCTTGGTGCATATGAAGCTTAATATGCAATTCTTTTTGGTTCCATTTCTTTAATCCTTCTAACCTATTTTTATAGGGTGGAGTACTCTTTAAAGGGAATCTACGAGGACAGGCTGCAAAAACTTATGAAAAAGTATCAAAGAGAATGCAGGTTGCTCAAGTTTCCTCGTTTTCTCCAATGTAGGTTGGATATCCCCATGTTCTCTTACTGTTTCAAAATCGCACTTCATTAACAGGAAAAACTTGGAGATGACTATAAACTTTTTCTTTTAATCAATCCGGAAGATGATAAGCCTGTGGTGGTTGTGGTCCCAAGAATGACTCTGCAACCTGAAGCTACAGGTAGTTTATTCAGCATTCCTCATAGGCTTCAATTACTGGTTATAATAACAAGTGGAGATACCAGTGTCAAAAATATAGATTTGGAGTTTTTCCTGGTCGAACAGTAACACAACTTGTTTGAGACTGCAGCTGTTCCAGAATGGTTTGCAGCAGGGGCCTTTGGACTCATTACAGTATTCACTTTACTTCTTCGCAATGTGCCAGCATTACAATCGAACTTGTTGTACGTACCATATTAACTCCATAACTCTAATTTTACCTTTTATATTTACCTGAGTTTTTCACTGGCTTTGCATTTGCTTCAAGCTCAAGTGGACCTTGATTTTTAATTTCCAACTTAATTGTCATTTTTCAAGTCCAATATTTTTGAATTAGGGAATACTGTTGAGATGCTTCATATCAATGTGTTATTATGTACTAGACTAGTGCTGTTGTGCGAGGAGTTTGAAAATACAAAAATTATTATGTAAATCTTTGGTTGTCTTCTTTTTTTTCTCTCCTTTATTTTCAATTAAAAGTGTTCATCTGTTATTTTGAAAATTGTTATCATGTTTTGCATTTGCTCAAATTACATCAAGTGAATAACAAACTATTGTGAATTCTGTTTACGTGGGATAATTTAGGCTATTGGACTGCATGTATTCTTTTTAACTTGTTTCACCTAAATGTTCCGCCACTAAGAGTTTTATTTAACAGATCAGTTTTCGACAATCTTGACTTATTGAAGAATGGATTACCTGGAGCTCTCATAACTGCCTTTCTTCTGGTGGTTCATGAGGTTAGCCATCGTTTTGTTGCCACAGAGGTTGGGATTAAGCTCGGCATCCCATATTTTGTTCCTAGCTGGCAGGTACGTTGCTTAGGACTATAAGCTTCATGCACTCTATGGATTAGACAACCTTTTTCTTATTTATATGTCGTCTTGGTCAATATGAGACCTCATATTGATACGCTCTCAGTCCCAATCTATGCGGCACACTTTCCTTTCTAGTCCATCCCAAAAAGAATGTCATCTTTCTATAATTGGAAACAACTTAACTTTCAAATTCTCTTTTTCCCTTAATGAAATGATTTATAGCCCCACAGATGGTGAAGGACTGTTTTAGACCACAAATTTTGAATCTCTTCCTTTCTTTCTTAAACTTTGAGCCTAGTCAAAGTGTGCCACATAAATTGGGATGAAGGAAGTAATTTCTTTTGGGGGTTGTGTAGTCATTTTGTAACTGCCAACCTATGAGACGTAGATGTAGCATGTCTCAGGTCAGCTAATAAGATATCCCTTGATGGGTCAAATGCATCAACTATTCTAAGATGCCTTATCTCTTAAGAAGACTCTGTTATATTGAAGTTTGTTGTTTCCTTATAATATCATGTCAAACTGATGAAGTGTTTGGATCTGTATGTCATGCCCAAAGCTTATAGTGAATGATACACTATACACCTAAATCAAAGCATATGGCATATCTATAGACGAATAGGCAAGTTATTTATTGACATAACTAATAACGAAAACTGTATATACATGCAAGGGCTAGCTGGCCAACTGAAAAATGTGTATATTGTGGCAAGTGAATGCATATGAATACTGGAGAAAAAACCAGGATTGGCAAATATTTTAGGAACAATCGAGGCTTTCTCATTGAGTTTCAAATGCAGACATGGCCTGTATTATACAAGTTTAGTACGTTGAACTATGACCCAAGTAGACACCTATAGTATCTTAACTTCTACAATTAGCATAGAGTTCTACAATATGTATGATTAATACATTGGTTTAAATACAAACTCTACAATAGCTATCCTATTCATGTGTTGTTATCTCTTAACACTCCTGATCTGGTTCAATCTCTTCAACACTTCCCCTCAAGCTAGTGGGAGGTGTAATAACCACTCGGAGCTTGCTTCTAAATCGTGCAAACATCTCCTTCATTAGTGCCTTCAGCTGTTATAGTAGGGAACCGTTATAGTAGGGAAGAGCGCTTTGCATCTGTTCTTGGAGTTTCTTATTCGTGGTGTTTCATGATGTCTATGATTTTGGATAGATAATTTATACTAGTACCTTGTTGTGTGCTTGTTATAGTAGGGAAGAGCGCTTTGTATCTATGCTTGGAGTTTCTTATTCGTGGTGTTCCATGATGTCTATGATTTTGGATAGATAATTTATACTAGTACCTTGTTGTGTGCTTTTATGTTTTTTTGTTTGGTATATTGTTATATGTCCTGAGCCGGGGGTCTATCGGAAACAAACTCTTTACTTCATTTGAGGTAGTAGTATGGACTGTGTACACTTTATCCTCCCCAGATCCCACTTTGTGAGAGTACACTGGGTATGTTGTTGTTGTTGTATACATGATTGGATTGACTGTCATATTAAGTTATCACAGAACAATATAGGTGCAACCCTTAGATGTACTCCAATGTCTCTGAGGATGTATGTTTTCTATGTCATTTCAGTTGCTGTTGAGGCTAGTGCACTATATTCTGCTTTCTAATTGTACCTTTCCACTTTTTGTTGTTTCTTGGATGTCCAAGATACACAATTTGCTCCAAGGTAGATGTTGTAGCCTGTAGTTGATCTTCTAGTCATAGGACATCCCCCAGGGGCGGAGCTACAACCACGGAGGGGTGGTCAGATGAACACCCTTCGTCGGAATTTTTTTTCGAGTATATAGGTTAAATATAGATATTTATAGTTATATACATGTTGTTGCACAGCCTTGACAAGCTAGAGAAGCATAGTCCAGTGGTCAAGAGTGTTCATTTCCACATCAACAATCCGGGTTCGAACTTTGGCAGGTGCAGCTGTGCTTTATTTTCTTTGTTTTTTAAACAGTTCTTTGCCCAAGGAAAAATATGAACACCCTTAACCAAAAGTCTGGCTCCGCCACTGACACCCCTCCTATTTATATCAGAGAAACCATATAGCCTGAATGGAGAGTGAGACAAGATCCTCAAACTAAACTGAGTTGTGCCCTTCACATATTTAAGTATCCTTTTGATAGCTCGATAGTGTGTATTGTTGTGACTTTGCATAAATTGAGTTACCACATTTATTGCATGAGTTATGTCTGGTCTTGTTAGTGTCAAGTATTGTAGACTGCCAACAATACTTCTGTATAAGGAAGCATCCACTGGGTCCCCTTCAGCTTCCTGCAAGCCATGCTTTTGTGCCAGTAGTGTGCTTACTGATTTAGCTAGGGCTATGCTGGTTTTGGAGAGTAGTTGTGTTGCATACTTACTCTGATTGAGATGAATGCCTCTAGTAAAGTAAGTGACCTCAATTCCTAGAAAGAAATGCAAGGAGCTAAGATCCTTCATAGCAAATTCTTTTCCTAACTCATCAATAATTTCTGAAATTAGTGCAGTATGAATTCTAGTGATAGTTATGTCATCAACATATAGGAGCAGTAGAATTGTTCCTCTTTTACAGTGTAGTACAAAAAGTGATGAGTCTGCCTTGCTGCCCTTGAATCCAAGGTGAAGTAGATGTAAGCTAAACCTGTCAAACCAAGCTCTAGGAACCTATTTAACCATACAATGCTTTCTTCAGTAAACACTAGAATCCTTGAAACTTGGTGGGGTTGAGTCATATACACCTCCTCTTGGAGATGTCCATGCAAGAATGTGTTCTTCACATCTAGTTGCATGATACATCAGTGAAGGCTAACGACAATTGAAAGAACTATTCTTATAGTAGTAGCCTTTACAACTGGATTGAAGGTTTCTTCAAATTCTACTTCTTCAAGGTGTGAGTATCCCTTGGCAACTAGTCTTGCCTTATGCCTTTCTATGGATCCATTTGCCTTCAGTTTGGTTTTGAATACCCATCTAAAGCCAACTATATCCAAGTATTGCTTTGGTGAAGTGCATCTATCCCCTCCTTCATAGCTGCAAACTACTATGGAGAGTTGGGTGTTTCACTCACTGTTTGTGGTTCCTGCACTGTGGCTTTCTTGGCTGCAATAAGAGATATATGACTCAGCGGCATGGATTTTGATTTTAGCCTTGTCACCATGTGATGAGTCTGCGCATTTGATGTCTTAGTGGCAGGTACTTCTGCAGTCGGAGTCAGTTCCTATTGTTACTAGTGTTGAACCACTGTGACAGATTTTTTCAAGTTGAATGTCCTCTGGGTCATGCACTAAAGGAGCATTTGTTGAATCTCCCATTGATCCAGCAAACTAAGGCTCACCAGAAGTCTCACCATATGATCATCTTTGATAGGAGTAGACTGATCAGTTATTGGTGGTGCAACACTTGACAACACTTCCCTTGAACATATTGGTGGTGTAGTATTCAATATTTCCTCGAAACATATTAGTGGTGCAACTCTTGATAGCACTTCCCCTGAAGTAGAGTGATCCACAATTGAGTTTGAGGCATCTTGCAACCTAGAGAAAAACTCAAAAAAGGTAGCAAGGTGAATGTAATCATTCGAACCAACTAGTGGCTCATTTGGTTGAACATAAGGCAGTGTGTGTTCATCAAGTATCACACGTCTTGAGACACACACTCTATTGGTAGAAGGGTGATAGACCTTAACCTTCTGAAGACCACTGTATCCAATGAACACACATGGATAGGTCTTTGGAAAAAATTTAGTATTGCCTTTCAAATAAGGAAAACACCTATATCCAGATACTTTGAGATTGTTATAGTCTGGATATTCTCCTTATAGCTTAAAGAATGAAGTTTCCAGTTTCAACACTGATGAGGGCATTCTGTTGATTAAGAAAGCTGTTGTCAAGAAGGCTTCAACCAAAGAAATTATGGCAACTTTGCATGAAATAGCAAGGTCAAACTTGTTGCCACAATGTGCCTGTGCTTTCTTTCAGGTGTATGAGGACATGAAGTATGTTTAACAATTCCACAATTGTCACGATGCTTAACAAAGTCAATATTATTAAATTTACCTCTTCCATCACGTTGGAAAATCTTAATGGTTTTTGTGAATTGTTTCTTAATCATCTTTTGAAACTTAACAAAGACTTCATAAAATTCAAATTTCTTCTTTTTTGGATATAACCAGGTGTATCTTGTACAATCATCAACAAATATTACATAGTATCTCATGTGTTGACATGACTCACCAGGTGCCGTACTCCAAAGATCACCATGAGTTTTAAGCAAAGGTTCTTTTTCAATTTTATTTCTCAATTCAAAGGGAAGCGCACATCCTTTTCCTAACAGACTGCTAATACATACAGTAGGAAATTTATTCATGTACTTGACATCAGCACATTTATTACTACTAAGAATCTTCAAAGACTTTAAACTAAGATGGCCTAATCTAGCATGCCAAATATTGTCTGAGTTCTTCCACTTCTTGGTTGCAGATAGAGCATAAAAGTTGTTGTCTTCCAATGCATACAATCCATCCTTCCTAGATCCCTTAGCCAGAAGTCTCCTTGAGCTCTTGTCCTTTACAACAAAGTCAGATTCATCACATAAAAGTACACAAGAGTTGTCCTTAGCAAGCTTACCAACTGATAACAGATTCTTTTTAATCTTAGGAACAACAAGAACTTCCTTTATTTTTTAGTTCAGACTTAATTGTATTGCCAGTATGTGATGTCAAGTTTTAATCCATTTCCAACTATTATCTTATCAGGGCGAATATAAGGTTGAAGATTTGACAAGTTACCCGTTGAATGTGTTATATGGCTGATTGCACCAGAGTCAATGTAACACCCTGTAAAAGTCGTGCATGGATTAGCCTTTAATAGAGTGCTCTTAGACTTAAAAACTTGAAAATTTTTCTAAGTGTAACTTAGAGTCATTTTAGCTGGCAATTTTCGGGATACAACTTTTCAACCTTTCCGACCTCCGTTTTTTAGATTTTCAAGTTGCGTTACGATCGGACAAGCTCATAGTACATCTCGGATAAGTTTCAGAATTTTTCGGAATGCATAAGGCTGCGTTTGGATTTCAAAACAGTAGCAAAACGCATAGCCTGTTGCGCAGTTTTCAGCATTTCAGGGTCAACTTCAAACGATCATAGCTCTCTGAATATAATGAACTGGGAGAACTGCTACCTATCAAATGAAAGCTCTTTGAGTTTTCTTTCCAATGCAACTGGTTTCATCCAAATCCAAAATCTGAGTAAGGAGTTATACCCGTTTTACTTCAGCCTGTCAGTTTGTCAATTGAGGGACAGTTTCGACTTTGTTTGTTTTCTTAGGGGCATTTTAGTCATTTCACCTCACCCAAATTTCGTCTATAACACCAGATTTGTCCCCCAATTCATCAAAATATAATCCTTTTCTCAAATTTTCTCTCAAGAACACCCCTTAGGGTTTCAAACAAAAAATCTCAAATAACTCAAGATTCAACCGTGGGTTTTGGAAGATAATTAGAGATTTGGAATCCCCACATTGTAGGCTTCAAGGATCATTCCTCAATTTGTTAAATAGAGGTATGCGGGGTTTTTCTAAATTCTTATGGGCATAGAAAAATCATGTTTTAGAATGGGGTTTTTGAATCTATGTATATATTCATGTATTAAATGTTTTAACATCATTGTTTTGGTCTTTTGACCTTTCCTAAAGTGATTTGAGAATACGAATGTATGAAACAATGTATTTAAGAATGAATTCTTATTAAGAGCATGATTTTCGGTGAATTCCCTCCTATTATGAATTTTTCAGATTTCTCATAGCATATGAATTGTTTTGCAATGCATCCTTGAAAAGCACTATATGAAATGATTGAACTCTTGTTATGATTTAAAGGTGGTTTTGAATCACTAAAGAGGGAATCTAGCATGAATGTTTAATGTTCATAGTGCATGTAATGAAAGAGTGCATGGATTTGCTAAAGGCACTAGACCACCATATGTTGATGAAGTTTTTGCATGATTTTGACTTGAGTTTCGAAATACGAAATCTTCTATATCAGTTGCATGTTTTTGGTGGTCTAAATTATGCTTTTAAATGAAAGATTTAGCTTAATGTATTATGGCTTAGAAATCATGACTTGCAAGTCTTGGTATGACGATACCAATTCAGACCAATGCCATATCAGACTCAGACTAATAGACATTTTAGACTATTATGATTTTAGACATTCAGAATATTGCATGTACAGTAAAGGTTAAAAATGGGCATACAGAGATGTTAGGTGGTTCCCTGAAGAGGGCTTGAGTTCAAGCAACTCATTGCCTAAAACTGTGGTTTGCCGACCCGGTTATATTATTATACGCTGACTTAAGTGTCGTGTGGCGTATCAGATTCAGGAACTCCAACCCTTGCGGCATACTCGGGTTGGAGGCTTCCCTGCCGAGTCAATGGCGGATTCCATAACGCCCGTGGAATATCAGACTTGTAGGGGATACCACCTAACTCAGAAGTAATACACAAATCAAAATTTGAAAGTTACAGACAGGTTATATGTTTTCAGAAAGTGCCCATGTGTTTTCAGAAGCTATTTTATACGTGATGTGTTGATGAAAATTGCTCTCATCTATTATATATATGTTCAAATACTTTATTTTGGATTGCTTCGCGTGCCAGTACGTTTGTGCTAACCCCCCCTCCTTCCAGGTTTTGAGACACAACCTAGGGGTCCAGATAAACAATAGATATTTCAGATCGCAGAGCAGATTGTGCAGGGGTGAGCCTTCTATATTCCAGAAGGCCTGTTTACTTTCAGATATTTATCTTTAGTCATGTTTTGATCTACTGGGGGCCTTGTCCCAGGTTTCAGACAGTTTTGTTTAGTTCATAGTAGAGATTTCGCAGACTGAGTCAGACATTATTATTATCCAGATATATTTTGGATTTCAAATATTCAGTATTATAATCACATTCAGACTGACCATGTTTCCGTATTAGATTTCTATTTCCGCATTATCTTTTATTATATGAATGTTGTGCATGATTACCAGATAGACAGAGGGCGTCCCGGGCCTTCACGGTTCGGAAATGCTCGTCACGGCCAGGGCCCCGGTTCGGGTCGTGACAAACTTGGTATCAAAGCACGATTCATGGTCCCAGGGTGTCTGCGAAATCGCGTCGGATAGAGTCTTGTTTATGGGTGTGTAGCGCGCCACACTTATAAGCAGGAGGCTACTAGGCGTTTAGGAATGTCTCTCTTTCTTCATGTTCTAGTTCGTGCAATAGAGTCAGAATGTTCCTCTTTCATACTCTAATTCGAGCTATGGTGTCACCCATACGAAAGTAAAAATCATCCCAAATTCTTTCCTTACTCTAATGTCCTCAGATATGTCTCATTATTGAGGTGATTCAAGTGTAGAAGTTTAGAATCTAAATGGTATGGTCCTTTCTGATTAAACCATATAAGAGTTAAAATTTGTGCAAGGACTTGAGAAGAGTCCGTTAGTGCTTCAATGTGTATTGATTCTGATGTAAACATTGATCCTGATGGAATCGTGCTTTTCAGCTTGAGGTATTAATTGCGTTTAGTCCCCTTCAAATTTATGTTACAAATGTCTTGCTTAAGGGGGGATGATGTGTAGTAGAATGTTGGAACTGTATTTCCACCCGAATAGTAGTATGCGTTAAAGTGTTGTTGTCATGACCTATTGGTGTGAAATTAGACCAAGAAGTTGGTGATGTGAAGTCACAAAGTTAGAAGTCAGAGTGAGGATGGCTTTTGTGTAAATGAATATTTTAGTTGAATAACCGATGTTCGAGAATGATTTACCCCCCTTATGGTGATAGACTAATGTGGTAAGTAGTAGCATGTGTGGATGGTATGGTAGTCCATGGAGGAAGTGTTTGACTCCGATTTTATTTATATAGAGTAAGATGTATATTCTTAGTTCATTGGATATTGTGTATTAAATTTCTATCTCATGTAATCTTGTCATCAAGGTGTTGTTGAAAAAAAAAAAAGTCTAGTGAAGCCTGTGGGGCTCTTTCGATTCACTAGCATAGTTGACTTGTCATTCATTTCATTTTCTTGTTCAAAATACAAAATCAAAGTCTAGTGAAGCCGTGTGAGGCCTATTTCGATTCACTAGCAACTTGTTGTCCAACTTGTTGTTCTTGTGTTGGTTTAATATATGTATAGCTGAATTTGTTTGCATGAGATTGAGTTGGTAAAGAGGTGATTCGTCCTTGTGTGTTGTTTAGTAGATGGTAGAGAAGGAGTTGTTAGTTAGGATGATTTGTCGGTTGCTTGAAGTGTGAAAATGGCTATATTAGCCAGTAAGTTGTAAGTATAGACTCATGGTTGTTTGTGGAATTTGAAGGTAGTCTAAATGTATGCTTGAGTAAGTAAGCGTGATGTGAGAGGCCGTATAACTAGATAAGATTGTATGGGGTTATAGTATAAGATTAATGTCGATCATGTCTATTATGTGACTTTACCCCTTGACCTTCTTTTCCTTGGTAGTTATAAACTAGTACTACTTGTGAGAAGATATGTAGTAGATTTTTGAGGTATAGTAGTAATGTTATAAAGGTGCTTTGGTCGTGGATAGTATCTAGATAAAATCAAGTATTTGGGGTAGAATGTCCCAATTTGATGGACTAGTAAATTATGTTGTATTCTTCATGGGTGGTATTTACTGAATAAAACAAGTATGAGCTGATGCCTATGATGCCTTACAACATGTATTTATAGTACCTAAAAGTCCCCAAGTCAACAAGGTACAACAATGCAAGCTATACAATTATCAACTACAAGCTGAAAATCTGAAAATCCTGCACATGCATGCTGAAATTTCTGCACATGCATGCCAACCTTTGTGGACCTTTTAAAGTGGAAAATTTGCACTTTCATACCAGCCCGTGTGAACTTCCTAAAGTCTAGTAAATGTGCTGCCAGCCTATTTTGACCATCTAGAAAGTGCTGGAACATTGGCAGCAATGCGGAGCATTTATCGAAGCCCCGTCAAGCTCTAAAATGCGCCCGAATAGTCCGAAACATGCCCAAAACGTGAGGAGTTTAATGGGTTGTGACGTTGAGCGTCACAATGTGGTTGTAAAAATAGTGACTTAAGTTTAATGATGTATGTTTTGTAAGAAATATGTATAAGGTTGGGTTGTAAATCATGTTTAGCACTAGACATTAAGTTTGAACAATTGATGTCCATGAAGGTGGATGTGATGAACTCTTGGTTAATGATACTAGTTTTATGGAAGTAATCTAATAGGCTTGAATGGTATATGCAAGAGCCTAAGTTTATTTGATTCGTAGTGAAGTATGATGTTGCATATATAATGTAGAAGTATGCCCAAGGTGATCTGAGGTTGCGGTATTTTCTAAGACTATTACACGTTTTGTGTGACGAGTGGTACCGTTGAGTTGCTAGGTGGAGAAAGACTAGTTAGATGGTATATGGTGTTCTAAATAGTCAAGTTAAGGAGTTTTGATTGATATTGTTGAGCCTTTTTATATGATCTTGATTCTCATAGTAGAGAGATGTAAGTTTGGAGTTGCGATATTGATAGGCTATGTCGGAAGTAGTATGATTCATTGAAGGCTTGGTGATATCCATGTTGAGTGCTAGATTCTAAGTTTGAGTTTTTCAAGGTTGAACTAATAGAAATAAGAGTTAAAGCACTAGAGGGTGTGCACTCCGACTATGGGGATACTCATGAAGACCCGAAGTTAGTAAGTGTGCAAGTATTATATGATGACTGCTGGGTCTATAGAATGATAAAGTGTATCTCAGAAGGTAGTATTAACAGTGGGTTTTCCACTTTCAGGTGTAGTCATTTGGGTTAAGTGCCATGATATGCGTGTATAGTAGTTTTTCAGACCCCAGAGTGCAGTGAGTGTACTTCAGTTTAGAGTCTAGTAAGGGATCTCCCAAACTTAATATGATGGCTTGAAGCTAAGGGGGAGATGATAGAGCGAATAACCAAGTCAGGCTTTCAGATTCTAGTCGTGATGTCATGATGATATAGAACGTCAGAAAGTGAAGGTGAGACTCAACCCATTCTTATCTCAGTATTTTTTTTTCCAGTTATCCCAATATCTACTCATGCCTTACGTTTCAGTCCAATGATCAAAATTCATGTTCATGCTTATGATAGAGAATCATGTACTCTTCAAGTTCCAAAATGAGAAGTTTCAGTTAATTCAGTAGTTGGAATCCCATTCCATAAGTTATGAACTCCAAATTGAGGTCATGTAGCTCATGACTCATGTACTCACGCTTTATAGTATGTTTGTTTTAGATAAGACCATAAGTGTGAAGTAAGATCTGGGGTCAAGTTTTTGATATATGTGAGTTTTAGTGGAAATTTGTATGTGTATGTTCTTGGGGTAGCGCGTGGGAGTTATATTAATAGTGGTTTAGAGAATATGTGAAGTGTTTCTTCATGGTTGTTTGCCTTGAAGTTCATATGAGGTTATAAAGATAGGCTTGAATGACATGTTGGGATTTTAGTGAAGGGACGCAATATGCGCTAGTGAATCTATAGTAAGAGTTCAGAGTTAGTCATTAATGTGGGAAGGCATGATATGCTTAGGGTGTGAACTTTAAAAGGATATGGAAGATTGAATCATATTGTTTAGACTAGTATCATGGTATGACATGTATTTTTGTGACTTGGAGTTAGGCTTGATCGCAGTGAAAGGATTTAAGCTACTATAGACATTGTAGAAAGAGCTATCAATGCCCATATGAGAATTATAAGTTGAATGGAATGAATATGGTATTTAAGGGAAATAGTATAGTTAAGGGAGTATTAAAGAAGTTTGCTAAGCTTGAAAAAACAAGAAGTTGCATTGTCCAAGATCTTTTGCTCCATAATGCCACTAGAATTTCTTTAGACAAGAGTGTTGAAGAGATACTCCCGTTGAATATAAGTTTCCGGTGTATTTCAATTTAGCAGTCAGGCAGACAAGTTACGGTGGTTTTCCACCTTTTCACCCAATCCTGCTATCCGAAGTCTCATGCGTATGACCATCCCAATATATTTCATCGTAAGTTGCGAATTCAGTTCAGTCAAAGCATCATGTTTCAGATTCAGCTATTTAGTCATGACTCAGTTCATGAGTGTTCAGTGCATAATCTCAAATACTTCCAAGTATTTTAGCCCAGTTAGTATAATACCCTGGTACGATCTAAGTCTTGATGCCTCATGATTCGTAATTGCATAAGTTATCACTTCTCAATTCAATATGTATGATTGGATCATGAACACTTCAAGGGAATCCTAAACTCTTAGCATGAATCAGCGTCTTGAAGCAAGTAAGGGCAAGTCAACTCAGAATTCAGTTTCGTGATAGAAGTTTAAATGTTTCAGATCAGTTATATACTTTCTTAGAAGACACATCATGTCAGCGTCATTCTATACCTTTGAGCTTCAACATTTTCAATCCATCATTCGGGGACGAATGATCCCAAGGGGGAGATAATGTAATACCCCGTAAAAGTCGTGCATGAATTAGCCTTTAATAGAGTGCTCTTAGACTTAAAAACTTGAAAATTTT
>NC_061116.1:78613030-78710438 GCF_002878395.1 Capsicum annuum | reverse complement strand
ATTGCTCTCATCTATTATATATATGTTCAAATACTTTATTTTGGATTTCTTCGCGTGCCAGTACATTTGTGCTGACCCCCCCTCCTTCCAGGTTTTGAGACACAACCTAGGGGTCCAGATAAACAATAGATATTTCAGATTGCAGAGCAAATTGTGCAGGTGTGAGCCTTCTATATTCCAGAAGGCCTGTTTACTTTCAGATATTTATCTTTAGTCATGTTTTGATCTACTGGGGGACTTGTCTCAGTTTTCAGACAGTTTTGTTTAGTTCATAGTAGAGATTTCGCAGACTGAGTCAGACATTATTATTATCCAGATATATTTTGGATTTCCATTTTTCAGTATTATGATCACATTCAGACTGACCATGTTTCCGTAGTAGATTTCTATTTCCGCATTATCTTTTATTATTTGAATGTTGTGCATGATTACCAGATAGACAGAGGGCGCCTGGGCCTTCACGGTTCGGGAATGCTTGTCACGGCCAGGGCCCTGGTTCGGGTCGTGACAGTTAACATACATGGTCTCTTCCTCACTTGTGGTGTTCTGCAGTTAAGATTAACTGTAGAGAAGGCCTATGGTAGATCCTCAACAGGTTGGTAGGAATAGACCCACCCATAGAAACACTTCATGGCTGTGAGATTGTTCCTGCCACATATTTGACAGTTTTCTTTGTCCTTACCTTGGGTTGCTTCTCAGCATTTTGAGAAGACTGACCAGCTTTGTTGTTGCCTTGTCCAGCAGGTCTGAAACCCCTGCCTCTTGAGGTTAAGTTTGAGTATCCTCTTTTGTGAGAGTAACCCCTATGACCTTTTCCTCTTTGAGCAACAAAGGCTATGTTGTTGTAGCCTTGTTGTACCACATGAGTCATCAAGAGCAAGATCCATATCTCCAATAAGCATGGCAATCCTACACTCCTTGACTACCAATCCAGACACTCCAGTAACAAACTTACTCATACTAGATCTAGTGTTAGTTATCAACTCAGGAGCATACTTAGATAACTGGTTGAACTTAAGACAGTACTCCTTCACTGTCATTGAGCCCTACCTCAGGTTCATAAACTCCTCAATCTTGGCTTCCCGTAACTCACACGGAAAGAACCTGTTTAGAAAAGCATCCTGAAACACCTGCCAACTCATGGGAGCTGCATTCTTTCCCCTACATTTCTTCTACATAACAACCCAATCATAAGTAACATCATTCAACCTATAAGAAGCCAATTCTACACTCTCCCCTTCAGTAACATGGATAACTTGGGTGATCTTTTTCACTTCATCAAGATACAACTGTGGGTCCTCACCTACCTTTGACCCAAAGAATTTGGGCGGATTCATCCTCATGAAGTCACAAAGTCTGGCTGCAGCTAAATCACCTTCTTGCTGACGCGGAACTGTAGCCTGATTATTGGCCTGAATATTAGCGGTCATAGCTTGGGCTAATGCTTGAAAGGCAGCCCGAAATTCGGCATGAAACACATTCTCATTCAGGGGATCAACAGGCTGAGGTGCCTGGTTATCATTCCTACGAGCATTAGCTCTGCGAGGAGGCATATTCTGTCATGAAAGAGCACGAGTCAATAGCAGATAGAGACAGCTGCAAGCATGATGGATTATGAAAGAAAGATATATTTTCCTGAAACGTCCCGTAGCCTCTTGCTCATAATTGTGGCGCGCTTCATACCCATGATCAAGACTCTACGTAACGCGGCTTGTCTGACTCCCTAGGACTCTCTAAACCTTAGGCTCTGATACCAAGTTTGTAACGCCCCGAAACCTGGTCTCGAGACGCCACATAGTGCTCAAGACTATGAGTAGCCTCAAGCTAACCCTATATGCCTGCTACTAAGTCTATAACTCCCATTAAGGTAAACAGGTCAAGCATCAATACTAAATTATATCATAATTGTCTGAAATCAACTGAATATACTGTCTGGATAACAAATGCGGAAAGTCTGAAAATAATAGCTAGTAGTCCGACAAGCCTTTACTACTAAGGAACTAGAGAGCCATTAGGACAGACCCCCAACTGACTCGGACTAAACTGAAAACAATAACTCAAATCCTATGAGAGCTGGTAATCTGGATAAATAGGCCGTTGGGACTCACCAACTGTAGGGGTGTAATAGAGATGCCCGAAATCACTCACGCTGCTGAGATTGAGCTCCTGAACCTACATTATGAGACAATGTAGTACATAGATGTATATGTGGATCAGTACTTTGCGGATATACTGATGAATGGACAGTAAATCAATATCTTAACGTTATAAGAATTCATAAAATATGTATGCTGTGTGTAATGACTCACATGGCTGGAATAATTGAAAGCTAAAAATCATAGATCATGAACAATTAAACATACTGTATAAAACTGGTGAGCCATCACCTTTAAAGTCTATAAACTGTACTTGTATACTGTTTTCAAATCATGTAGCTAAGTGTAGAAATGCCTCACTTTTATCATCTGAAAGCTGAAATCTAATCACTGATGTGCTATGCAGGATATTATCTGAGTAAAATTGTGAGCCTTTACACCTAGTTTCTTGAAGCTTTTTTGTTATTATTTTCTATTAGGGAGGTTTTTCTAATCGACATAAACCATGTAAGCTATCATGGAGTCCAACGTCTTGTTCCCCTTAGGGAAAAACCTCACGTTGGGAAGAGGTGTCATACTCTTGCCAGGGAGTATAAGAGCTAAGTGATCAGATCTGTAACTGTCATCCATATAGAAATGGGAATATTGAATCTGTTCCTACGTTGGCTCGTAGTTCTAGGAAAGTAGGATGCGCTAAACCCATACTTCCTGCTCGGTGCTAAACATACTCCCTTCATTATATGCTCATTCTGTAGGAAAATCCACTTTAAGAGTCATAATGTTTCATACTGAAAGCTAACTGTGCGCTGTTCATTCAAAACTGAAATTAAGCTGTAGAGTGGATTCTATATCTTGGCTAAAGATCAAAAGATCAAAAGATCAAATCTTTATTCAAAGCTGTCTATAAATATATCATGGGATGCTTAAAAGCATAATCACTCTTGAAATAGCAACATTCAACTAGGGCTTGATAACCCGTTCATGCTTGATAATGTAAATATTCATAATTCAACTCAAAATTTGGAAAATATAATCATACACATCAATTTACGAAAGTAGCAACATTAAACACACTTAAAGCATCATATTCTTCAAATAGCAATAAATGAGTATGAACCCTAAATTGAAATTCATGTAAAATCATGTAAATTTGTTATTTAAAACTAGCTTTGAGCACAAGGATGGAAGATTTATCCTTGTTCAAAATCCCACATACCTCAATTGATGAACTAGATGAAGACGCTTGGTTTGAGATCCTATTTATGCTCTTGAAGATTGATTCTTAGAATTCTTGAATTGGGAACCTTGAATTTTGAACTATTTTGGGAAAAGAATGGTGGAATTTTGGGGATTCTTGAAGTTGAATGTTGAAGCCTAGGGTTTTTAATTGAGAGGGATTTGATGAACAATGAGCATATTTTGCTCAATATTATGATAAATCTTTTGTTTACACGACTTTGGGGGCTTGATGAAAGACGAAATTGCCCTTGGGATTTAAATCCCGCAATTGGAACGCCGATTAAGGCCTCACCGCGATACCCACGACGATGCGGTGGAATCGCGGTGACTCACTGGATTGTGACAATTGCTATTTTGGGTATCACCGCGACGCAGTGCAATCGCGGTGACCCTTTGAAAATTGACAAATGCCGATTTGGCCTCCACCGCGATGCGGTGGCCTCCTCATCGCGATACCCACCGCGACGCGGCCTAATCGCGGTGAGCTACTGTTTTCTCAATTTGAATGCGATCCAATCCTCGTCCGAAAATTTTGAAACTTACCCGAGACATGCTATTTTTACCCCTGAATATAATTTAACTCAAAAATCATTGTCTCGGAGCCCGGAGGGTCAACTTAGAAATCTTTGAAGTTTAAAGGGAGTCAAAATGACTAAATCCCTCAACTCTTAACTTTATTTTTCAGATTCTAAGTGTTACAAGTACGTACTAAGGGCTGAACTGAGCGAGAAATATTCGGGGTATTACACTAAAGGTGCAGAATAGCAAGGGTGAGTATGAAAGAAATGTGCACGCAACAACATTTCCGACTGACCTTATAAAGTGATGACAAGAGTTGGTCTTTCCACACCAACCTCCATGCTCACTCGAATAGAAAATCAGAGTTCAATATAATAGTCAATCCATACAATATCAAGATAAGAGGAAATAATCTACTGAGTTCAGAGTCTAGCGATAGTCTACTATCACAAGTAAGATCAATTCACCAGGCAAGAAAAGAAATAAAGCATACTAAGTGATATTATGCAATGCAATGCATATAATATGACGATATGGCAGCCAAAGCATCAATACACATACACATCTGCTTTAGGTTGGTTGTGACCTATGGGGGACACACGTGGTCCATGTACTACCTCTAGATCCTTTCGTTGGCCATCGTGATACGAATCAACTAAGGAATGCACGAAATGACACTCAAAACAGTCCACAACAAGAGAAACCGAGGACCAAAGGAGTCCAAGTCTCGGCTTCAACAATTCAACAAGAACACAATAACAAGGTGTATATCACACCAAAACAGCCACAACACGAGAGGAACACAAGATGATAAGAACAACAACAAGAAGATAACAACACACGGGTTTACTAGAACAAGAGCACAAACAACTACACGATTACAAGAAATAAAAGGATAGGTGGTGTGACAAAAATTATTACAAGAACTAAGAACTAAGGTGTGTATCAAACACTAAAACCCTTAAAAACAAGTAATAACAACACCGACACTCTTACGTAGACACAAGAGGGGCATCCATCTCCCAAACACCTACATTTCCAAGCCAAGAACACAACACAAGTGAATTCACACTTGTAGTTGCCCTAATTTCGGGTTTGCCTCTTCTCACACTAGAGAGAGTGTTTCAAGTGTTATACAACTTAGAAATATCATCAATATCTAAAGACTAAAACCCTACGATGTTCTATTTATAGTATATTACAAATGAAAGATAAAATGTCCAAAAGGCCCCCTTATAGAAGGGGCGCCCTTCAAGTGTAGGTCTAGGGGCGATTTTAGTGTATTTTAGGCCCTCCATTCACACTTCCACAATGCACTCCTTTGTGTGGACTCTTGACACACTTGAACATATCCATCCTTGTGGTCATGCCCATATCATCCCCCCTTCTTGAAAAGGATTCGACCTCGAATCCATACGTTGCAAAATAAAAAAAAAAAATAAGTACAACATCCTCATAGCGTAAGGGTTAGGGTTAGTGCAACAAATAACATTATCATGCCAATGTGGTACACACTTGAAGTACAACCAAAAATCCTTTGTTTGATTATGAAAAGCCTACTACAACGTCACAAAGGAAGTGGCTAGAATAAACATCAAGAAATGATGAACAAAAACCGAGACTATCCCTTCCACACCCTAAGGTGACACTGGGATCAAAGGGTAGGAGTAGCCAAGGACTCAAGCCAAGGCTACTCTTTTGATCACTAGAGTGTCAACCTCACAACCACACAAGATATTTGTCTTTAAGAGAGGACTAAAATTCAAGAGTAGAGAGTTACGGACTAGAAGTCCTGCCTCAAAAAGACATATGCCATTATTCACAACATTTCCATACACAGGATCTCTATGAACAAAACTAATAGCAAGGTTTTTACCATACAAGATGTTCAAAGAATCATGTGCATTATCAAGATCAACCCTATAGACACCATCATTAACTTGAGACTTTTCAAGCACACTATACTCATGCTCAAGTAATGAACGACATTTATAAGTGAATTGATCATCATACACACCAAGAGTATTACCAAGGAAAGATTCATGCACTTCTATACTAGGCAAATCCGCAACTACATCTATTTGGCTAATACTAGCCACATCACAACATTCTAGATTTATAGGAGTGTAGGAAATAGCATTTTTACCTTGTAGCTCACATGAGCTACGACCTTTACCTTGGCGTGTGTCTTGGCAACCCACTTGCTCCTTTGGCAAGCTCTCATCACAAGGAGGAATTGGATTTGGCGTACATTGGGGCATTTGGTTTCCAATTCTTTTGTACGGTACCCATTCCCTTTCTCGTCTTTCATAGTCACGAAGGATAGCTTCAAGACGACCCAAGAGAGTATTATTGTCCATGGTACCTAGGAAAAGACACTAATCAAAGACAAACAAACAAGTTAGCTCAAAGTATCCTCACCACATTCACACACTTTGATTACCTCACACTTAGATTCCACGAGGGTTGTAAACCGGCTAAGGAACTCGTGAGGAGATTGAGGAGTGAAGTCTATCTTGTCAGGAATAAATTTTGGTTTGAAACTCAACCAAATTTTGTCGGGCTTGAGCCAAGAAATAACAACGATTCAAAAAGACAAAAGTACACAACAAACGCTAACACGAACAAAACGGACTCAAAACTAACTTACAATCTAGTTAGCTTGTTAATTAGCATTAGAACCAACAAGTGAAACTAGGAAACAAGAAAATGAAACTAAGAATCTAAAATTTGATGTGTGAACAGTAAAAAAAGATGACGTGGCAGTCCACTATTGGTTGTGGTTTTTTTTTAACAAGTTCTTATTTTCCAATTTTCAAGTCTTGACCAATTCACAAATTAGAATGAAGGAATTTGGTTAAAAGGAGGGAAATACAAGTCTTGGAGCCCTTTTTCAATTCAAATTTCAAGACTCGACTTTCTTGTACTTTTTCATCAAAACATGGTCCTTAAAACATTGAAAAGTTGTTGAGAAGTGATTGACAAGTCTTTGAGTGGCTGGTAGTCTTTCAAGACTAACAAGTACTTACACTTTTTCCCTTCACCTTTTAGGATCCAACATTCACTTTATGTTCTAACAATATATGAAGGAGGTGAAGAACTTCAAGAACAACAACAACCACACCAAGAACAGCAACAACAATCTCCAAGAACAACAACAATTCCACGTAGCCAACTCCCAAATCCACAACAACAATGTCTTCAACACATGGCCAAGACTACTACAACTTCAACAAAATGTTCTTAGGCCACCAATTTATAACAACATCACACGGCCAAGCTTAGAACAACAACAACATCCAACGTCCAACTCCACAACAACAACAATGTCACCAATACACGGCCACACTTAGGTTTACAACAACAACATCAACAAATACGAGTTCAAACTTAGATGTAGACTCAATGGTGTTAGTGAAGAATAAAATTAACACTAGAAACACTCAAGACGAGTTAAAAATCTCGGCCAAGACACAACAAGAACACAATTTCGGCCAAGACACAAAAATGGACAGATTTGCTTCTTTTTTGATTTTTCAGTTTTTCAGCACACTTTTTTTTCATTTTCAAGTGAGCTAGCCCAAGATTGATTCCATAAGAATGAAATCAACCATAAGCTCTGATACCAAATGATACGAATCAACTAAGGAATGCAAGAAATGACACTCAAAACAGTCCACAACAATAAGAGAAACCAAGGACCAGAGGAGTCCAAGTCTCGGCTTCAACAACAACTCAACAAGAACACAATAATAAGGTGTATATCACACCAAAACAGCCACAACACGAGAGGAACACAAGATGATAAGAACAACAACAACACACGGTTTTACTAGAACAAGAACACAAACAACTACACAAGTACAAGAAATAAAAGGATAGGTAGTGGGACATAGATTATTACAAGACCCAAGAACTAAGGTGTGTATCAAACACCAAAACCCTTAAAAACATGTAATAACGACACCGACACTCTTACGTGGACACAAGAGGGACGTCAATCTCCTAAACACCTACATTTCCAAGCCAAGAACACAACACAAGTGAATCCACACTTGTAGTTGCCCTAATTTCGGGTTTGTCTCTTCTCACACTAGAGATAGTGTGTTTCAAGTGTTATACAACTTACAAATATCATCAATATCTAAAGACAAACCCTACAATGCTCTATTTATAGTATATTACAAATGAAAGATAAAATGTCCAAAAGGCCCCTCATAGAAGGGGCGCACTTCAAGTGTAGGTCTAGGGGTGGTTTTAGTGTATTTTAGGCCCTCCTTTCACACTTCCACAATGCACTCCTTTGTGTGGACTCTTGACACACTTGAACATATCCATCCTCGTGGTCATGCCTGTATCATATCGGAGAAGAACCAAATAAAAGACGACCTATCTCAACACCTTTGGATCCTATCCGTAGGCCGTCAAAGAAGAACCGTATGATACATTAATGAACTATGCATGTGAACTCTGAGAGCATGAATAAATTCCCACATACAGAAAATATGTCATGAGCAGATATAAAATGCCTTTTAGTCATGTCAATACTTCAGGTATGTAGATAATAATGTGTCATGAATATCAGGTCAATCAGTGTTAAATAGCTAAAAAGCTTATATATCATGCTCCCAGCATATATTGATACCATAAATCAATCAATAGTCAATATCTGGCTTCTACCTATATCATGACACCAGTACCCGCATAAGTGCTCGTCATCTCACTTATGTGGGATCCCCAACACCCTTAACCTATCACAATAAGCACTTAGAAACACTAACACTTTATAAGAGTCTAAAAAGTTTCTAGTTCGGGCTCAAAATTTAACCCCGAGCCACCAAAGGTAAAAATAGTAATTTATTTCAAAATCAAGTTACCCATAAGGTAAGAAGTTTATGCATGAAAATTCATCAAAATCTGATGAATATTCGACCCCTAAATCAAGAAATACCATTTTTCAAGTCTAAGTATAAAACTGCCAATTTCTAATGAATTCTAGTGATTTAAGTCATGAAATTTAATGATGAAATAGCAGGGAAATAGTAAATGCGAGGTTAGATTATTACCCCCGAGTTAAAACGAGCAAAATGCCTTTGAAATTGCCAAAATCCGAGTTCCCAAGCTCCAAAAATTGAATTATCAATTACAAAATCTGGTTGAGAATTAATCACTTAAAAAGTATTTAACTTCTTCACAAACATGATGTAGCCATCCGAACGCGAAGTGTCTAGCTGGACGCAGCCCATGCCTCTTTTCTGCGAACGCAAAGAACAATCAATGTGTCTCGAAAACATGAAGATCAATGACCCCCTCCCTTTCCTTACGAATGCGAAGGAGTTGTTGGCAGCAGAGACAACAAAACATCAAAGCCAACCTTCAACCAAAACATCGATCCATCCCTCGAAATTCATCCGAAACCTCCCAACATAACCCAAATGTGCAAATCAGTCATAAAACGTTCTTCAGACCTATTAGAATCATCGGGATTCATGTGAAGCATCCAACTAAGTCAGAAATTACTTTCTTGACCTGTCTAAACTCAAATCCGACCTTGTTAACCCAAAATGTTGACTTTGGTCAAACTTTCAAAACCAAGTCTTCTTTGAAACTCATCGGTTGTCTCGGGAATCGTGTCACCACCTCTGCTAGTAATAAGAGGCACGTCAAAATAGTAAAAACTAGCTAGAAACACAAAACGACCATGAGGGTCGTTACACTTTTGGGTAGACTTCATGATGAAAGGAGGTTACATGTCATGTTTATTTGGTTGTAGTATTATATGTTATAGTGCTCTAGGGGCTGCTTTCATCATATTTCTTTTTATCTTGCCGCAAGAAAACTTTGACCCGCTGTCCTTCTTAAGTCTGTGCTTAACTAGTTTCTAAATCTTCCTTCTATGATTCATGTTGAGTGCTGAAATGTGATTAGTAGTCATGTAACTCATGTCTAATGAGCTGTTGTGGTGGCAGATAGGCTCCTTTGGTGCTATAACAAGGATTCTAAATGTTGTACCAAAGCGTGAAGATCTGTTGAAAGTTGCAGCAGCTGGACCATTAGCTGGGTTCTCTGTGGGCCTTATTCTTTTGCTTTCAGGATTCATCTTACCTCCTACTGATGGCATTGGCATCATCATAGATCCCTCTGTGTTTCACGAATCATTTCTAGCTGGTGGTATAGGTAAGTGCTAATAGCTATATAGTTTATTGTGATGTGTGCTTTTTCTCCTGCTTGTTTGAGCTCCTCTATGGGATCTTTTTGGTGGTGACCATAATAATAGTTTCTATTACAAGTTCCTCCATCCACTTTTACTTGTCCACTTAAAAAAAAAACAGGTGTCGACTTTTACTTGTCGAGTTTAGACAAGTAAGAGATATTTTGACTTTGTTACTAATTTGCCCTTGTAAATAACTATAATCATTTTCCAAAATATTGAATTTATACTATTCAGACGTGATATAGTAAATTTATTTCCCGTCAAGTCAATTCTGAACAAATAAAAATGGATGGAGTTATAATGTTTTTCCAACCAGCTATTATTCCTAAATTAGCTTCTTTGTTAGTGGTCTAATCCTGCATTGTGCAAAGATTAAGCCTTTTTGGTTCTTCACTTGTAGCCAAGCTTCTTTTGGGAGATGTTCTCAAGGAAGGAACTCCTATATCGGTAAATCCACTTGTGATATGGGCCTGGGCTGGACTTCTCATTAATTCCTTCAATAGCATTCCTGCAGGAGAACTTGATGGTGGCCGGGTTGCTTTTGCCATGTGGGGAAGAAAGGTAATGCTAACATAAGAAATAGAAGTGTAGAGATGTGTTTTATGATGAGATAATACATCGAAACCTCCTCAAACTTGTCGCCAAAACTTACTTTAGACCTTAAACTAATCGGGCAATTATATACCCCCCTTAACAACTTTCAAGTGAACTAATTTCCACCCAAATTGCTGACGTGACAAATTAAAAAAACGAGTGAATGGCCTAAAAAATGTGAAAAAAATGTGGGACCCACCTTTTAAATTTTACAAATTCTCTTTTTGTATATATATATAAACATCTTCATCACTTCTTCATCTTCTTTACTTCTTCACTTCTTCATCTTCTTTACTTCTTCACTTCTTCATCTTCTTCAACCCCCCCAAACACATTGTTATGGTCGAGAATTTCTAACTGAAGGAGTTAATCTTCTTCACTTCTTCATCTTCTTCAACCCCTCTCCCCTCATCCCCCCTCCCCCAAATACATTGTTATGGTCGAGACTTTCTAACTAAAGGAGTTAAAATTGAAGGTTGAAATAATATTTTAATGGAGGAAAAATCTTAAATTGATGTCTTTATGGTTGTTAATTCTTTGGTGGTGTTAATGGAGAAAATGAAAAAAAAATGGAGGGGGAGGCATTTTCGTGGCATGGGTGGGGTTGGAAGGGGAGAAATAATGATGTTAATGGGGGATTTGGGACCAAAAGTATCTTTGTTGAGAAGTGCAAGGAGAAGAAGAGTGATGAAGAGCTTAATAATGATTGCCATTGGGGAAAATATTTTTTTGGTGATGATGTAGAACTAAAATGCTGCCTCTTTCGTATATGAAGAGTAATTTAAAGAGAAATGTACTTGTATTTGTGAAAATGCAGGGGGTGGTATAGTAATTTGTGAAATGGAAGGTGGTCCTCATCTCCGGCGACAATGGTGATGGTAGAAGGAAGTGTTGTGAATTGAGATGTTTTGAGAATTTGGGGATGTTGAAGTATTTGGTGAAATGGAGATTGGACCATCCTCCTCAGTGGCGGCGTCAATGGCGGCAACGGTGTTGATGGTAGTGGTGATCGGAGAAGATGAAGATGGGGTATGGGTGGGGAGGGTGAACTGGCATGGGGTGGGGGTTATTTTTTTTTTTTTTTTTTTACTAAATTATTAAATACTTCCTCCGACCCAAATTATGTGCCATCATTTTCTTTTTAATTCATCCCAAAATAAGTTTCGCTTTTCCTTTTTTGGCAACTTTTTAAAGGCACAATTACCCTTTTACCCTTATTGGTCCCGCTTAATTAAAAAAAAAAGATATTGGCACATTTTTTGATAAAAGATAATTTGGTAAACTTTACCAAGTCTTCCCTTATTTCTTAAACTCTGTGCCCGATCAAATGACGACACATAAAATGGGACGGAGGGAGTAACATTTTTTAAAAAAATTATGATGTGGCGATGACATGGCGGCGATGTGGGCGCGAGTGCAACGCACTCTCTCTTGTGAGACTAGTAGTATAATTATAGAGTGAAAATTAATTCACTTGAAAGTTGTTAAAGGGGGTAAATAATTGCCCGATTAGTTTAGGGTCTAAAGTAAGTTATGGCGACAAGTTTGAGGGTGTTTCGATGTATTATCTCTTTTATGATTGAGCCTTAATTTTTAAGTGGCAGGCATCAGCTCGCCTCAGTGCTTTATCTATTGGGCTTCTGGGAATATCTTCATTGTTAAACGATGTGGCATTTTATTGGGTAGTGCTAATATTCTTCCTCCAAAGAGGGCCTATTGCTCCACTATCAGAAGAAATCAGTGATCCTGACAATAAATACATGGCCCTTGGAGTTGTAGTATTGCTCTTGGGCCTGTTGGTTTGCTTGCCATATCCCTTTCCCTTCTCTAATGAAGCCGCCACCACTGGTTTCTAGAGAGAAGTTACATTCGACATGTTTTTGGCTCTTGAGAAAAGTAAAATAAACTCTGGAGAAAGAATGTTTTATTGCCTCAGCAGTTAAAGATGGTAGAATTCTCCTAACTCGTTTGGAAACTGATATGGAAGATTTTGCCTCCAAAATCCGGGTGTAAGTTGGAACTGAGCAAGTAGCCAATGACATATACATAATACTTGTGGCATTTGTTGTACTTAAGTTAATACAAGAGTAGCTTGATATTTTATGCAAATTCATAGAAATTAAATTATAGTATAAAAGATTTGAAGTCAAATAAGAATTTTTTTTTTTGTGTTAAATAGAATGCATGATTTAAGTATTTCTCTTTTTATTTAATTGAATATTTTTGAGAAGAAAGTGTTCAATAATTCAAAATGAACTATTATAGTTCCACTCGTATTTTTGTATGAATAAAATCAATGTTGACTAACCGACTATATCTCTATCTGTATATCTCTAATCTCTATCTCTATCTCTATCTCTATCTCTATCTCTAATCTCTATCTCTAATCTCTATCTCTAATCTCTAATATATTAAAAGTGTGAAGGCCTTTAATAATGTTGTTCGAACTTTTTGCCTTTCATTAAAAGTCTTTTCTTTATATAAAATCGTCTTTTCATTATTTTCTCTAATTATTGGTATTAAATTATTATTAATATTAGGACTTTGAAACTAATTAAAGTCCTTATTTAAGTTAGAAAAGAAATTATAATATTTAATAGTCTTAAATCAATTCAAATTTTACCTTAAATATAATTTGTTAATAAACTAAATAAATGAAAAGAATATTAATTTGAATTGAAAAGGACACCAAAATCGTTTGGTGGAAAAAAAGGGAACAAAGAAAAGAGGAAATAAATAAATAAATAAATTGAAAGAAAACTAATTTGAATTGAAAAGGAAAAAAAAAAAACGAGTGGTTGAAAAAAGGAAAAAAAGAAGAAAGAAAACTAAACCTAAAAATAAAAAAACACCATAAAGGCTAGTTTATTAAATTAAATAAATACAAATTGAAATGACAAAGAAAGAAAGTAAATTAAACCTAAATTTTTTTATAAATTTAGGATCCTTCCTTTCTATAATAACACGTTCACAATATAGTTATCAAATAAATTTTTCTTTATTATCGGTGTTCATAAATTTGTTTGTGATTCAAGGTATGTTTTTTAAAAATTTAGTTTTTGATGTTTACAATCTTGATAATATCTATGATTAAAGAAATAAATTTACTTGTGATTTGAGGTAAGTTTTCTAAAGTTTTAGTATGTTCTCGAAATTTATAATAATAAATCATCATGTGTTCGTGATAGATAATTGCTAATTGAGAAATTTTTAGTGAAATATTAATAGTAACTATGATTGAAGAGATAAATTTTTTGTGATTTGAGATAAGTTTTCTTAAATTTTGATACTATATTTTTTATGTTATAAAAATAAATTATCATGTATTTTTGATAGACAGTTGCTAATTGAGAACTTCTCAAGTATGTCCTTGAAGTTTAAACAATAAATTATCATGTATTCTGGTTAGGTAATTGCTAATTGAGATGTAAAATTATTATTGGTAGTTTTTTTTTTCTCGTCTACGAGGAAAAAGGAATACTAAAATATATAGTGAGAGGAAACAAAGAAAATATTAATAGATATCTTTTTTCCTTTTTCCCACGTAAGATATTAGGAGATTTAGTTAAATTAACAATCTAACATTTAAAAATTACTGACTGAATTGAATTTTAATGACATCAGATAATTTTAAAAGAGGTGAAAGTAGAATTGTAATCTAATGATTATATATTATAGTATAATAAGCATATTTATTTATTAATCAAGATATATTTTCTTTTATAATAGAAGTGATTTTATAAAACTGAATTCATTGAACAAGGTACACGTGCGAGACGTGTACCCTAAATTAGTTGTCATGACCCGAAGTTATCCCTAGTCACGACACGGTGCTTAAGGCCACAAGTGACCCCGAGCTAACCCATGGTCTGTTACTTGCTGTGAGCACTGAATAAAATGCTAGTAACACTATCAATCTGAATACAAAAATATGTAACATGACATGTCTGTAATATCTGATAAATATTGGAACTAAACTGTCTGTCTGAAACAACTAATAATAACTGAAAACTGAATGACTGTCTAACTGTCTGAGAGCCTCTAAGAATCATGAGGAGTTGATGGGATAGATCCCCGACTAATTCCGACGGACTAAACATAAATAGATACTGAAATAATGATAAAATATGCCACGTCTTTGATGGAAGAAGACTTACCACTACCGCTGCTGGGTGATGATGGACGGTCTAAGAACGGTCGAGAAACTGAGCGTCCGAACCTATGTTATAAGATAACATAATGCAAGAGAAAAGTATGCGGTCATACTTTGAATGTACTGATATGTGAGGTAAGGACTAAGTGAAGTACATGCGACAAAACTGAATGTAATTATATGAACATGTAACATTGTAATTACAAGACCAAGTATTTTTAACACACTAACATTATCTTAATAACTGATGCAGTATGCATAACTAACTAAGTAAATACTGAAAACTGACTACTTGGTCTAGCAAACTAGTCTGAAAAGACATCTGAAATAGACTGCCAATACTGACTGAAACTATGGGAGCTATCATGTAACCGATATAAACCATGGATATTAACCACAGAGTCTAACGTCTGACCCACGTTGAGGAGAGCTGTTCCATCTTTGTCATCGAAGTAGAACCTAAACTGGAGTGATCACTACGCTGAGCCCATATTAGGCAGGCGAAACGCGCTTTGGCGAGTCCCTAAATCCTACGGGGGCTAGTAGTTTTTGGGAAGTAGGATGAGCTGAACCCACACTTCCCTCTCGGTGCTAATTCCTACTCCCAACCGAATGAGACTGGTGTTATTCATGGTTTAACATAACATGATACTGTACTGACAAGAACCAACTTGAACTCGAACATAGTCATGAAATCATAGTTTGACTGGCTTGCAATTTGAAAAGTCTGAAATAGCAAGTAAACACATAGGTATTGGGTGTTCACCCGCCAACACTGACTGATTACTAAGATGCGATAACAACATTTAAACGATAATAGGAAGTCATAATTTAGAGACCCAAAAGATAGTAAATTTCAATGATCATTGAAACACATGAATTTGGACATGGGAGGGTGTAAATCATGGGAACTATAAGTCTAGACAGGTCCATCTCTTTAATCAACATGTCAGTCGTACACTCTTTAACGATACTATCAGCTACACCAGATACGAACTTACTCATTCTAGACCTATTAATCGCCACCATAGTAGGAGCATACCTCGCCAACTGAGTGAACTTGAGCGTGTACTCCTTCAAGCTCATACTTTCCTGCTTCAAGTTTATGAACTCCTGAACCTTAGATTACCTCAACTCTAGTGGGAAGAATCTATCTAAGAAAGTCGTGGAAAACTCCTCCCACCCTATAGGCCTTGCCTTAGCACCTCTGTCTTCCTTCCACTGCTTAAACCAGGTGTGAGCTAGTCCTTACAATTGATATGCATACAATTCTTCACTCTCATTCAAAGTGATACCCATGATGTCAGTCACCTTCTGTACCATATCCAGAACCTCCTGCGGATCCTCCTCAGACTTGGACCCAGAAAATAAAGGGGGATTTATCTGTGTGAAATCACAAATCCTAACTGCAGCTGTATTTTCAACTGGATTAGCTGGGTCTACAACGTGTTGGTTATTCTAAGTAGCTACAGAATAGGCTAAGGCCGTGAAAGCGGCCCTAAACTCAGCGTAAGAAATATGGTCATCCAGGGGATCTTCCTGAACAGGTAGTGGTGCAGGCTGATCCTCGTTCCTTTTTTTGTTGTTTCTTTTGTGAGGCATTTTCTGTATATGGAATGAAGGATGAGTTAGAAAGAGGAATTCAATAGAGCTCATGCTCTTTCGCACAACATAAACACTAAAAGAAGGGAAACTTTCCTAAAATGTCTCATAGCCTCTTGTCCATAAGTGTGGCACGCTTCACACCTGATACAAACCATCCAAAAATGATACAAAACCAGCCAACAACACATGATAACAAGATGGAACACAAAGCTACGGAAACAAGACAAGTCGAGAACACAAGATAACAAACAAGCAATAACGTAAAGATAGATAGATAACTTGACATACAAATATACAATAAACAAGAACCAAAGTATGTCTCAAACACTAAGACCCCTATAAACCGTATAAGAAACACTAAGTTCTTACATAGACCTCAAGGGAACCAGAAACCCAAAGCAACCTCCATTTCTAAATGAGTAACCAACACCAAATGATTCCTCATTTAGCCACAAGTGAATCCATACTTGCCACAAGTGAATCCACACTTGCAAGACACTCTCAAAGAATTTATCTCTTAAAATAATATCAAAGTTGCTGAAAAATGAACTAATTGAAGCTATTTAAAGTCTTGGCTTAACTTATTACATCGCAAAATGACTAAAAGACCCTTAATGAGTTCCTACACTCTATAGGTGCCTCATGCTCGATGGAAATGACAAAAGGGCCCTTAATGAGGGCGGCCTTGGAATGTAATGGGCTATTCTTCACACTTCAACACTTGTGCAACTTGGTTAGGCCGCCCCAAACTTGAGTCTTTACATCTTGGTCTACAATGATGTCGTTGAAAGCTATGACGCCCCTTTGACTCATATCATCCTCCCCTTCTTGAAAAAGATTTGACATCGAATCCAAACCTTACAAAACAGTAGGAGACACAAACAAACACACTTTTCTCATGGCATGAGGGTTAGGGTTAGCACAATCAATTATAGTATCATGCCAAGGTTGCACATACTTCACATATAACCAAACATCCTTCTTTTGAAACATTAAAAATACATTGAAAAAGGTATAAAAGATTTAGTTATTACAACTATCAAGAGAAAAGGAAACTATAAAGGTCTGAATGGCATCAATCAATCCAAAAGGTAGAACTACCTTCACCTTATAAGCCACAAAATAATTATTTCTTTACCTGGTTGAGTGACCACATCATGAGTGGTGCCTCAATTAGTATTAAAGTCCACAAAATCCATATAACATTGTCACTACTAGTGGACCAACCAACAAATGTCCTACCTTCACCAAAAATAAATCCAAGACTAACATGGATATCATCATAAGCAAAGAGGTAGTGTAGGAAGGAATCAAGTGTAAAGGCATCATCCATGCTGCTACATCTATAAGAAGGCTACTTGGCTTAAAAGATATAACACATAGGGATGGGATCAAGTCACTTAAACACCTACGGCTTCTTCCTTCCAAGTGAAACATCAACTTGGCATCCACAAATTAGGATTCAAGCAAATTAAGCACAAGTATGTCAAACAAGGATGGACATGGATAAACGATACCCAACTTAGAAGGTAAATTACCCTTCCAATCATGGGAAACCAGATTTACACATAAAACATGCTTAGCATCAACATAATCATGCTCACATAAGTCATTCCTAACCATGATTTGACAGACATCAATATTATCATATATCAAATGATCACCGGGATCAAATGGGTGAAGTGTCCATGGACACGGGTTTAGGAAACACTTCTTTTTCTCAAGATTAACACCAATACAATTATTTATACTCTTTATTCTAGAATAATCATCAACAAAGGAAACTAGAGGGTTATTCCCCCTCAATCAACCAATATTTTCGACATTACCATTTTCACATACAAGTTGGTCCTTTTGAATTCCAAAAGACAATGTGCTATCACTCGTCAAAATAGCTTCAACACTAGGTGGACACAAATCGATCTTGCTAGAAGAATCAATTTTATCATCTTTAGGATCAACTAGTGTATCCACAATCTCAAGTTGTACATTATCGTTATGAAGTAAAAAGACTCTAGGCTCACTTAAAGATAAACTATCTTTCATACTTAGTTGGATACTAGCCTCATTTACAAGAGTGCAACAATTAGTTTGATTACCTTGTAGCTCATTTGGAGCATGTCCACTTAAGGAATCTTGAAAAATTGGTGGATTGGGAAAGGTGGATTTAGGAAAGCTTGGATGCTCTATCAAGTTATCAACTTCTTTGAAAGAGAACCTTCCATCCCTTCCATTCTTCCTTCCATTCTTTCTATTCTTCCTTCCATTCGGCTAATAACACCCATTATGGCGGCCATTAAAGCTACCATGGTTACCTTTCTCGATGACATAGTACCTAGCAAATAAATACTAAAATAAAAAAAAAACAACAAACACATTAGGTTAGTAAATCAACCTCACAAGCTCTCAAGCTCACACCTTGAAATATCACTCAATTGGCGTTGCAAGTGTTGGTATCTTGTTTATACTCCAATGAGATCACTTGGTACCAATTGTGGCTTAAGGTCAGAATAGATTATTGTTTAAAATGACTCAATAAAAATATGTACGGACTTGAACCAAGAAACTACAACGAATCAAAATGATAAAAGCACACAAAGAATGCAAACACGAAGAAACGGACTCAGACGACTAATTTATAATCTAGTAGGTGATTACTAGTTGCTAATTAGTACTAGACCCAAGAAATGAAACTAAAGAAACAAGGAAAAGAAACTTAGAAATCTAAAATTTGGAGCCTTAGTTCGTTTTTAAAGGGTGATGATATGGCAGCCACATGGCAGCCTTGGCTTGGGCATTGGAATTATTGAAATTTGAAAAAAAAAAATTTGTCTTCAATTTGTGTTGATCAATTTTCAACTAAGGAGTGGTGGAAATCAGCTTTGGGAGGGAAACAACAAGACTTGGAGCCTCTTTTTCAATTTAAAAAAGGTTTGACTTCCTTGCACCTTTTTGGCTCTTTCCTCTTTTGTTAGTGTTGGGGTAAGCTCTTACTCCCTTTTGGTAAAAAGACTTTTGAAAACCTTTTTGTTTCCTTTCCTTTTTGGATGTCTTGGGATTGTTTCTTTCAAGACAAACACAAAACCACACTCCTTTCTTCACCCGTTTAGATCAAACCACACTTTTTGAATGTTCTTGTTCAACAATCCATGAAGAACATGAAGAACACCAACAATATTCAAGGGTTGCAACTAAACCAAATGAACTCCAAATTGAATGATTTTGGATTCCTTTTGCTCACGTTAAAATCCACAATAACAACTTCACATTTTCAAGCCCATATCTTCAACAACAACACACGTACAAACTTAAATCCACAATAACAACAACCTTCAAATTTCAAGAACAACCCGAAAATGGCTTAAAATTTAGATCTAGACTCTATTAGTGTCAGTGAAGAAGGGGCTTACAGTTAAAAAAACAAAAATCATCTTTTTGTTTTTTCTTTTTCATATTTGTGATTTTTAAGTTAACAAGCCCAAGATTGATCTCGTAGGAACGAGATCAATCCTTTCTCTGATACCAAATAATACAAACCAGCCAACAAATGATACAAAACCAACCAACAACACACGATAAAAAAATAGAACACAAAGCTACAGAAATAAGACAAGCTGAGAACACAAGATAACAAACAAGCAATAACGTAAAGATAGATAGATAACTTGACATACGAATATACAATAAACAAGAACTGAAGTGCGTCTCAAACACTAAGACCCTATTTTATAAGCAACACCGAGTTTTTACGAAGACCTCAAAGGAACCAGAATCCCCAAACAACCTCTATTTCTAAATGAGTAACCAACACCAAACGATTCCACATTCAGCCACAAGTGAATCCACACTTGCCATAAGTGATCCACACTTTCAAGACACTTTCAA
The DNA here is from genome assembly GCF_002878395.1 of Capsicum annuum. NCBI lineage: Eukaryota > Viridiplantae > Streptophyta > Magnoliopsida > Solanales > Solanaceae > Capsicum > Capsicum annuum. Next base: position 78,690,133 of record NC_061116.1, on the reverse strand, counting down.
AGAGTTTATCTCTAAAAATAATATCAAAGTTGCTGAAAAATGAACTAATAGAAGCTATTTAAAGTCTTGGCTAAACATATTACATAGCAAAATGACCAAAAAGCCCTTAATGAGTTCCTATACTACATAGGCACCTAATGCTAGACGAAAATGATAAAAGGGCCCTTAATTAGGGCAGCCTTGGAGTGTAATGGGCTATTCTTCACACTTCAACACTTGTGCATCTTGGTTAGGCAGCCCTAAGCTTGAGTCTTGACGTCTTGGTCTACAATGATGTCGTTGAAGGCTATGATGTCTCTTTGACTTGTATCAACACCCATGCATAAGACTCTACTTAATATGGCTTTCAGACACCCTTGGACACTTTAAAGCCTTAGGCTCTGATATCATGTTTTGTCATGACCCGAGGCTACTCCCTAGTCACAACATGATGCTTAAGGCCACAAGAGACCCTGAGCTAAACCATGGTCTAGTACCTGCTGTGAGCACTGAGTAAAATGATAGTAATATCATATGTGCGGAACATAAAGCAATAAGGTGCTATCAATATGAATACGAAAATATGTAACATGACATGTCTGTAATATTTGATAAATAATGGAACTAAACTGTCTGTCTGAAATAACTAGTGATAACTAAAAACTGAATGATGGTCTAACTGTCTTAGAACCTCTAAGAATCATAAGGAGTTTATGGGACATACCCCAACTAAATCTGACTGACTAATCATAAATAGATATTGAAATAATTGTAAAAAATGCCATATCCTTGATGGAAGAGAACTCACCAATACTGCTGCTGGGTGATGTTGGACTGTCTAAGAACGGTCAGTAAATTGAGCGTCCGAACCTATGTTTTAAGATGACATAGTGCAAGATAAAATTATGCAATCAGTACTTTGAATGTACTGGTATGTGAGGTAATGACTAACTAAAGTCAATAGCAGATCAAAAGCGAATCCAAAGTGCCTTAGGTGCAAGTACTTGCCAAGGAGCTTTCTAGCCCCGTTTTTCCTTCCCATGGCTCCTTCAGCGATCCTTGGACCAATGTGAGTGCGATCATCAAGAAATGACACCTTCTTAATGGTAATGAGGCTTCTTCAAGTACCTCCCACTTCAAGTTCCCGATCTTGACTTCTAGTGAATGTCTTAGAGCTAATCTAGATTGTATCATCCTCTTTATCTTGAGAAAAATTTGACCTCAAATTCAATGGGTGATTATCTTCTATTATTTCAAAGAGTGAAATATTGCACATATTAAAGGTATTGTGCACTTGATATTCTGGAGGAAGGTTAATTTTATAGGCATTGTCATTTATCCTTTCAAGAACTTGAAATGGACCATCACCTCATGAAATTAATTTGGATTTTATTTGGGTTAGTAACCTATCCTTTCAGAGGTGCACCCAAACCCAATCACCCGGTTCAAGAATAATCCGCTTCCTTACCTTATTTACTCTTTTGGCCACCTCTTGATTCTTCTTTTCTAGGCAAATTCTCACCTTCTCATGCAACTTTTTCATGGTTTCTTCCCTCTTATCTCTATCTAAGCTTATCATAACATCACTAGTCAAAAGAGTGAGATCTAAAGGGGTAAAGGGGTTAAAACCATAAACACATTCAAATAGAGTCATACCAATAGTCAAATGGATAACAAGATTATAAGCAAATTTGACTAGAGTTAGGTGGTCCTCCCAAGAGGTCATTTTTCCTTTAACTAAGGTGTGCAATATTAAACCCAAGGTTCTATTTACCACTTCTATTTTCCCATCTATTTGTGGGTGGTAAGACATTTAGGAGTAGGGGGCTTGGGAGAGTGTAAGGGAAGTGGATAGTATGTGGGAGACAACTTCCATTTGCATTAGAGAGACCGCTAAAGAGGTGTTGGGTGTCTCAAGAGGTCAATCGGGCAAGCATCGAGGAGACTGGTAGTGGAATAAGGAGGTTAAGAGGAAGGTAGAGTCTAAGAAGGCAACTTATGCTAAGTTTATGGAGAGCAATGATGATGAGTAAAGATAGACGAATAAGGAAGAGTATAGGGTTACTAGAATAGAGGCCAAAGTAACGGTTATGGAGGCTAAGACAACATCTTTTGAGAGCTTGTATGCAGCGTTAGAGGAGAAAAAAGGGGATAAGAAGTTGTATAGGCTTGCCAAGGACAGGGAGCGGAGGGCTCATGACCTTGAGTAAGTGAAGTACATCAAGGGAGAGGATAGTACAGTGTTGGTTGAGGATGCCATATTAGGTAGAGGTGACAGTCCTACTTTCATAAACTTTTGAATGATGAGGGGGACAAAGATTTCATGTTGGGGGACTTAGAGAAATCTGAGAAGTATCCCGATTATAGTTATTGTAGGTATATCAAGGTTGAGGAGGTCAAGAGGGCTATTCACAAGATGCAGCGGGGTAGGGCGATGGGGCCAGACGAGATTTCAGTGGATTTTTAGAAGAGCACTAGTGGAGTAGGTTTGGAGTGGTTAACAAGGTTGTTTAACATCATTTTTAGGATGAAAAAGATGCCAGAAGTGTGGAGGTGGAGTACGATGGTTCCTTTATATAAGAGCAAGGAAGACAGTCAGAGTTGCAATAACTGTAGAGGCTTTAAGATATTGAGTCATACTATAAAGGTTTGGGATGCGTGGTAGAGTTGAGGCTGAGAAGGATAGTGAATATCTTTGAGAATTAGTTTGATTTCATGCCAGGTCACTTGACTACTGAAGATATTTACCTCGTGAGGAGATTATTGGAGTAGTTTTGAGAGAGAAAGAAGGACTTGCACATGGTGTTTATTGATCTAGATAAGGTATATGATAGAGTTTTGAGAAAAATTCTGTGGAGGTGCTTGGAGGATAGAGGGGTGCTCATGGCATACACTAGGTCGATCCAGGACATATATGATGAGGTGAAGACTCATGTGAGGATGGTAGGTGGGGATTTAGAGCACTCTCCAGTTCTGGTACGGTTGCACTAAGGATCAACTCTTAGCCCATTTTTATTTGCCTTAGTGATGGATGTTTTGACGTGACATATTCAATGGCAGATGCCTTGGTGTATTTTATTTATGGATGATGTGGTACCAATTGACAAGACTCGAGAAGGAGTTAATGATAAGTTGGAGATTTAGAGACAAACACTTGAGTCTAAAGGATTTTGGTTGAGTAGAACCAAGACAGAGTACTTGGAGTGTAAGTTTAGTGAGGTTTCACAGGAGGATAGAGTGGTGGTATAGCTGGACTCAAAGGTCATTCAGAAGAGGGAGAGTTTCAAGTGTCTGTAGTCTATGATTCAGGGAAATAACGAGATTAATGAGGATGTCACGCACCATATTACGGCAGGGTAGTTAAAATGGAGGCTTACTTCGGAAGTCTTATGTGATAAAAAGGTACCCCCAAAGCCTAAAGGTAAGTTCTATAGAGTGGCAGTCCGGCCGGTTATGTTGTATGGTGTGAAATGTTGGCCAGTTAAGAACTCCCATATCCAAAAGTTGCAGGTTGTGGAGATATGAATGTTGTGATAGATGTGTGGACTTACTAGGAAAGATAGAGTGGGGAATGATATTATTTGTGAGAAGGTAGGAGTTTCTTTGGTAGATGATAAGATGCGAGAAGTAAAGTTACATTGGTTCAGGTACATGACGAGAAGAGGATTGGATGCTCCAGTACGGAGGTGTGAGATACTAGCTATGGATGGTTTTTGGTGGGGAAGAGGTAGACTGAAGAAATATTGGAGGGAGGTGATTAGGCATGATATAGAGCAGTTACAACTTACAGAGGACATAGCCCTTGATAGGAAAGTTTGGAGGACGTGTATTAGGGTAGAGGGTTAGGGGGTAGGAGTGCATCGGTAACAATAAGGAAGAGTTATTTTGTGTTTGTAGTTTTTATTCTTGGTGGTGTGTGATGTCTACTATTTTGGTTGGATAGTTATTATTTTTATCTTGTGGTTGTAGTGTTATCTTGTTTCTAGCGGTGTTAGTTTATTTTGCACTTAGCTTTTGTGTTTCTTATACTGTTATCGATTCTAAGTCGAGGTCTATCGAAAATAGCCTCTCTACTTCACCTGAGGTAGTGGTATATTCTGCGTACACTCTACCCTCCCCAGACCCCACTATGTGGGAATAAACTAGGTATGTTGTTGTTGTTTTTGTTGTTGGAATGAAAGGGGCCAATTTTGAAAACCTATCAACCACAAAAAAATGCAATCTCTACCCCTCCTTGTCCTAGGCAAACCCAAAACAAAATCCATAGAGATATCAACCTATGAGAGTTCAGGAGTGGGTAGTGGGGTGTATAATCCTTGAGGAAGAAGGCAGTATTTTAAACTTCAACAATTCATGAATTGGTCACAAATTTGTAATACCCCAGAAATAAACCCTAGACGTCACACGGTGCTTAAGACCACACGTAGTCCCAAGCTAACCCTTTAAGACTTCTAACAAATTTGGAACTCATAACAAAAGTAAACTTGACATATGAAATCTTAACTGAAACTGAATTAATATCTTAACTGAAAGTCTTAAAGTTGGAAATCTTGAAAAACAAAAACTTTTAAAACTAAAATAGAAACTAGTTGGACAAACCTCTACTTCTAACTAGAGCGCCACTGGGATAAGCCCAGCTGACCCACCTCAAATTAAAATCAAATGACTAGAATACTTTATCAATATCAAAGTCTAGTAAAATGGGTCCTCGAACTATAAGGACTTACCAAGCCTCAGGATGCAGGTGGAGATGCTTGTAGTCAATCACGCTGCTGGAATTGAGCACCAGAACCTACATTATGAAACAATGTAGCAGATGTACATATATGTGGATCAGTACTTCTGGAATGTACTGAGCATGTGGGGGTAAATTCATAAGTAAAACAATATCTCAATGTGCACATAGACTTTCAAATAATGAATGCTAAGTGTAAATGACTTACCTTTGGCTTGAATAAAACAAAACCTATAAAATCATAACCATAAGTAATGAAGCATAAATATAACTTAGTGAGCCATAACACTTAGTTTCTAAAAGCTTTGATTTTACTCTTTATTTTGGGAGGTTCTTCTAATCGATATAAATTATGTGAGCTATCAAGGAGTCCAACGTCTTACCCACGTTGGGGAGAGATGTTCTACCCTTGCCATCGGAATAGAACCTTAACTTAAGTGATCACTATACTTAGCCCACTATGGGAACTTAAACCTACAATAGCACATAGTTCTGGGGCATGTGACCTTGAAATCATACCCAACTCAGTGCTAAGTACTACTCCCATATTACTTATATGCTCATACTATGAGAAATCCACCTTAAAATAACATAAAGGCTTATAGAATGAAAAGTGGTTATGTATGTCTTTCTTTAAATCATAATCAGGATGAAGAAATATGGATTCCATATCTTATCTTAATATCAAAAGATCAATCTTTACTTTAAATCTTGGTATAATTTACCAAAGGAACTTAAGAGCATAGTCTTTTTGAAATCTCAAAAACCTTGTACTTAGGACTTATAATATTAGCTTAAATTCTTAGAATCTATTAACAATATTTCATACTCAATAATCTTCTTGAAATACTTCAACAATATAAAATCAATTAGCGCAATCTCATTCATAATATAAATCTTATAAGTTAAAACATAAACATAAGCAATTCTTGGTATACTCAAAGCATTGAATCTCATGATAATCACATGCTTCAAGAATATAGAAACTTGGGTATGAACCCTAATTTAAAACGAGTAAATTAAATCTTAAAATCATGCAATTTGCACATAAGAGTGAAAGAATACCCTTGTTCATAACCCCACATACCTTGATAGGCTTGACTTGGTATAGAAAGCTTGACTTTGAAAGTCTTGGAGATGATCTTGAAAGCTTTATTGATCTTCTTAGACTAGGAATCTCAAATTCTTATTTATCTTGAAGAGAAAGTAATGGTGTTTTGGATTTCTTGGGAGGAGGTTAGGGTTTTTTTGGGAGAAAATTGAAGGAGAATGGGAAAATAATGCCTTAACCTACGTTTAATCTTGTGTTATTATGACTTGGGGTGATGGGAAAAGGCCTAACTGCCCCTCAGGAGATTAAGTAATTGAAATTTCGTTTGGAGGCCTAGCGTGATACGATGATGTGTATATTGCTATACATGACGCATGCAATGAAATTGCATTGAGCTACTGGAATCAAAATCCAAACACAACCCAAACCTTGTTCGAAATTTTTGAAACCTCCCTGAGACATGCTCCTTACACCTATGATCATGAATTATCTCAAAAACCATCGTCTCGTAGTTTGGAAGGTCAACTTAAAAATCCTAGAATTTAAGAGGTCTAAAATAAGACTCAGTCCTCAACACTTGGTTAAGTTTTCAGGCTTTAAGCCTCTTATGCAAGCACTAAAAGTTGAACTAAGCTAAGTTTTAATACGGGGTATTACAATATCTCCCCTTGGGAACCTTCATCATCGAATGAGACTGATTAAGCAGAGAATATTGAGGAACTGAGATTATGTACTTAACTTGCATTACTGAGGATAGGATTACATGGCTGAATTGATTTATGAATGCATGAAATGACATGAAGATAATTATATAAAGCTTGAACTGATAATGGAAAAGAGATAATATAAGGAAAGATTGTTACCTTAAGATAAGTCAGAACTTGCGGATAAGAGATTAGGGTACTTGGTTCGCATATATACTTCTGCCTCCTAAGTGGCTCCTCAACGGACTGATTTTGCCAAAGAACTCTGACCAAGGGAACTTCTTTGTTCCTTAGTCTACGAATCTGACGATCAAGGATCTCAACTAGGATTTCTTCGTTAGAAAGGCTATGCTGAACATCTTTGCTTTTTAAAGGAACTACAACAGCTGGATCACCAATACACTTCTTTAACAAGAAGACATGAAACACTGGATAAGACTATCAATCGAGTTGGTTTGACCCAGCCGAAACCGGCCCAGCCTGACCCACCACATAAACCCAGCATGATTTGACCCATCTCGGTCACCCCACGGGCTGTAGGGTATCGGGTCCCTAGTTGGGTTATTTTTTGAATTGGGCCCGGTTAACCCGGCCCGGACCCAACCCAATCTTGGCCCGCCGGTTAACCGACCTAGAATTATTTTTTTTTTTAAATGTATTTGGACTGTTGAGCCCAAAGTAGCCATTGGTCCAACGGCTATATAATCGTTTTTAGGTCCGAACGGCTACTTTGTCCCTTATAATTATTTTTTTTTTACATTTAAAATTATTTTTTAACCCAAAAAAAATTCCTATAAATACCCTACACTTTCAAATCATTTTCCACACAATTTTTATTCTCTCAAATCTCAATTCTCAAATATTCTATATATTTAATTTCCTAAAGTGCTCACTTTAATTTTTTAATTTTACGATTACAAAGTACGATTGGAAGTTTCTAAAGTCGCAACCTTCGGATACCTCCAAAATTTGGTATTGTCGTTCCATCTCTTACTTTTATTTTTTAGTTAGTATATTAATTATTGAATATTTAATTTTATTATATTTGTGTATTTTGAATTTTTTTTAGTTTAATTTATATTATGGATAAATTAAGAAACCTTACCACTAAAGGTGTTAAGATTTTTTATCCCGAAAGTGGTAGTGGTAGTAAAAAGTGAATTACTAGCGGTAGAGGTACTTCAAGTTGTAGATATACCCGTGTGCCTTCGGTACTGCTTAGTCAACCTTTTGAGGAAGAAGTAGGTGTACCTTTAGGTGTAGGTGTCCACGATATGGATTATGTAGAAGCTCAGAAAAATTATGTTATAGAAGAAGAAAATAAAGTAGATACAGTTAATTTAGATAAAGATGATGAAAATATTGGTGAGACACCCGAAGTAGGAAATGCTAATGTTAGATCCAAATTGGTTAATCTCCCTCCCCGTCCTCCCCGTGCCCCAATAGCTCATAAACCAACTGGTATTGTATGACAATTTTTTGAACGTATATCAGATATTGAGGTGCAATGCAATATTTATCAACAAATATATAACCATAAAAGAGGAGGTAAACAAGGGGGTACGGGTACATTAATGAGACATATAAGAAATAATCGCAAAAGAGAGTTAAATATTGCATGAGGTGGTGCGGATGTTGGTGGGCCAACACAAACTAGAATGGACCCAACAATCGGTCAGGTAATGAATAAGTACAATAAATTGAGAGACCGGGAAGAAATAGCTAAAATATTAGCTGTGGGTTGTCTGCCTTTTAGTTTTCCTTCTTCTGATGCCTTTATTTATTATATTCAAGCAATTTATAATCCTATGTTTAATGGTATTCCTAGAAGTACTTGTACGGCTGATATTTTTAGACTTCATTTACAATATTATTTTTATTTATCAACATTTCTAAAAAAATATTCAGTGTAGAATGTCTCTAACTTCTGATCTTGGTCATGCTGTAAATAAAAATAATTATTTAACCATTACTTGTCGTTGGATAGATAGTAATTTTATTATGCAAAAACATATTCTTTTTTTTTTATATGATGAAGATCGTAAACATACCAGAGATTTTATTGCTGATTCGATTGCTAAAGTTACAGAATATTATGGTATTGAAAATAAAATCTTATGTATTGATTTTGATAATGCTTCTAACAATAAGACTGCTATAACAAAGTTAAAATCTAAGCTAACTCTACCGTTACCTAAAATTTTTCATGTTAAATGTGCTTGTCATATATATAATTTAATTGTAAAAGATGGTCTTGAGTTTTTTGATCTTTATATTGAAAAAATTCAGCTTGCCATTGGTTCTATTCAAGGAAATAATCGTAGAAGTAGAATTAAAGACTTTAAACTTAAATGTGAACAAAATGGACTTGCACCGATATTGATGCCTGAAGAATGTGAAACTAGATGGAATGCTACGATGATTTTTTGAAAACTTGTTATAAATATAGAGTTCCTATTACACTATCTTTTAACCAGCATTGTGGTTTGTTTGCTGATTCTTCCCACTGCATGCTACATGATTCTGACTGGGCAATAACTAAAGATCTTGTTAAGTTTTTGGAAAAACTTTATATAGCTACGGTTGAATTTTTTGGTGCTTATTATCCTACTGTTTGTAATATTTTTGCATATATAGCCGATATTTCTAGTTTTCTCAAAGAATATAAAATAAAGAAGGTTATAAAGAAGCTGTTGGTGCCATGTTTGCTAAATTTAAAAAATATTTTTTTCCGATTCCCCCTATTTACTTGGTTGGTGCTATGCTAAATCCTTGCATGAAATATAATACTATGTGCCACTTTAGTACTCTTATTTATGCTAACTTAGAAATAAATACTAACAATGATTCTGATGATGAAGAACAAGAACAACCTGATTTGTGGACGGCTATGGCCTATACGAACACTTACATAGAAAAATTACATAACCACTATGCTAATTTAGTTGATTTAGCTGTACCAAAAAATATCACCCCATCTGTCGCTCCTCATCCTCTCGAGGAGCCATCATCTTCTAAAAGGCCGGCACATAGTGGTTTTTCTGATCACTTTTATGATTTACCTTGTTGGAATAGTGTTGAGGAGGGAGCTTACATAATAACTATCAGGAAGAGCTGAAGTATTATCTTCGATTGCCGCTAGAGGATCGCAGACGACGAATCAACACGTTGGATTGGTGGAGGAATAATGAAGCATAATATCCTATGCTTTTAAGATTAGCTAGAGATATCCTGAATGTTCCAATGTCAACCGTTGCATCGGAGAGCACTTTTAGTCACAGACGACAGCAGCTTGGAGACAACCGACATTCATTAGGAATGGAAGCGGAGCCGAATGACGAGCAGAGACTCGAAGAAATTATAACTTCATGGGAGAACTCCGCAGAATCAAGTCCAATGCATGGTTTTTCCCCCGTGACTTGGACTATCCTATGCAAGTTCCCATTAATATTAACATGAATGAGTTGGAAAAAATGATGCAAAATTTGTAGATTTTTCATCCATGTAAATTATAAATTTTGGATCATTTTGCAATCAATAAAATTAAACATTCATTCACTCCTTAGTCCTTACTTTGTAATTTTTTCCATTTAATGATTTAAATTGAATTTTCAGTTTAAATTAAATACTTAGTTTTAATATATTACTAATTTACTACAAAATATTATTAATTTATTATATTAAGTAGCATATGTTTTATTTAAAGAAGTACATATATTTTAAAGTAGTATGTATATATTGAATGGTATGCATATATGTGTGTATATTTTCTAAAGTACTATATATTTAACGTATACATGTGTATATGTTTTATAAATTACTATATAACTATATATATATAGTGTGTGTGTATATTGTATTATATATATTGTAGTATATTTTATTTAAAGTAGTATGTATATATTGAATGGTACGTATACATGTGTATATATCTTCTATAGACATATATATTTAACGCATACATGTGTATATGTTTTATAAATTAGTATATAACTATATATATATATAGTGTGTGTATTTATTGTAGTATATATATTTTAGTATATTTTATTTAAAGTAGTATGTATATATTCAATGGTACGTATATATGTGTATATATCTTCTATAGACGTATATATTTAACGTATAAATGTGTATATGTTTTACAAATTAGTATATAACTATATATATAGTGTGTGTATATATTGTAGTACATATATTGTAGTATATTTTACTTAAAGTAGTATGTATATATTGAATGGTACGTATATATGTGTATATAACTTCTATGGTACGTATATATTACATGTGTAATTGTGTATATGTATATATTTTTCCTTAAATAATAATGTAGTATATGCTATATAAATAGTGTATATCTATTATTTAACGTATTTAAATGTATATAGGTGGGTATATATAGTGTATAATGGAGAAAAAACTTTTTTTTTGCTTTTCACCGGTTTTGTCCAGATTTTTAATCGATTTTGATAGGGTTTAGGTAGGTTGGACCGGGTTAGGGTTTTTTTGAAATTTTTTACTGTTGGGCCCGGAACCGAATCGACCCACAACTCGGATAAATCTCATGGGCCGATTTCGGATTGACCCGGCCCAGCCTACTTAACACCCTTAACACTGGATGCACTGATGCTAAATCTACAGGCAACTCAAGCTCATACGCTACCTCCCTAAAATAACTCAAGATTTTGTAAGAATCAATATATCTGGGACTAAGCTTTCCCTTCTTACCGAATGTCTTCACTTCCTTTATGGGTGACATTTTCAAATAAACCTGATCACCAACCTCAAACTCTAGATCTCTCCTCCTTACATCTGCATAGGAATTCTATCGACTTTGGCTGTCTTAAGCCTCTCCCAAATTAATTGAACTTTCTCTATTGTATCAAACTCTGAATTAGGCCCTATCAATACAGTCTCACCTATCTCAAACCAACCAATGATAAATCTACATCTCCTCCTCATATAGAAGGCTAAGCCACCTCATCTACCCTCATATAGTAGGCTATGATGTCTCAACCTATACCGACTACATAGTTCTGGAATACAAGGATTGCTTCTAAGAATCACACCCTCATATAACGGGTGAGTTCCTATCCTTGGGTTCGTTCGGTGCTAATTTCTACTCCCATCTGAATAGACACTGAACATAATTTACTAAACTAAACATGGACTGAGTTACTGAATTCCGTTGACTGACGGAATAGTACTGATATCTGACAATTGACTGAGTTCATGAGATCATGGAGATTTCCTGAGTCATAAGGCTGTCTGAAGTCTAAGGATCATAGCTTGACTAAGAATATCGTGAAAACATGACATGACTCTAAGCACACAACTAATGTTTCGGGTATAAGTACCCCTAGGACTCGATAGAAGGAAACTGACAAAGCATGACTTGCTTGAATACATAATAATCATCATAATACATTTACTAAAGCATTTCATCAAACATGTGATAGGCATAAGCTTGTACATACATGGGGATTTCATTGTGTCATGCTAGTTAGGCACTTTTCCTTTATTTAGGCATTTATTCAAACATATTGTAGGCATGTTACATGTAAACATCATTGTAAAATAATTAAACATCATGGTTCAATTCTAATTTCATCATTTAAGGGTTTAATAATAGGTTTGCATGAATCTATATCTATAATAATGAAACCCACATAGAAATTATCACCCTACATGGAGTTGAATTCAATTTCTCATTTATCAACATGAACAAGAGCAATCCAATCATGAAATCATAAAGAAAATCCATAACTTGAAGTTGGAAAAAGGGATTCTTGGACTTCATGGGCGAAAAGAGTCCATGAATAAACACTATGCATACCTTAGTTTGTGATTTCGTGAAGATTGACGTTGAAACTTTTCTTGAAATTGGATCTTCTACGAAAACCCTAGCTTGTTCTTAAGAGGTTTTTGAGAGAAGAGAGCATATTTTGAGTGAAAAATGGTTGAATCACATGTTAAAGGGCTTAAATAGGGGTGGAAAGTTGACCCTTTTAACCCTGGATGCGTCATTTAAAATTGTAAAAATTTTCTGAACTAGACCTTTAGTGCGATGGGACACTATCACACCGTGTCACTGGATTTTGACAATCGGGAAATTGAGGGATGGCACGATGCAGAGCCATCGCGTTGCCCCTTTTTTTGACCTCGAGCTTTGGTGCGACATTGAGGAAGTCATGCTAAGACATTGGAAAAGGACAATTCTAAATTTGGGCCCTGGCGTGATACGCCATAATCGCGGACCCCTACTGGAATTTTCCAAATGCCATTTCCTCTTGTGGCGCGGCGCACCACTGACTAATATGGTGCTGTTTTATGATGAAAATTTGAAATAGTCGTAACATCTGACCTGATTATCAGATTTGGATGAATCTTATATCGATGGAAAGCTTATTGAATTTTCCACATGACAAAAAGTGAAAATCTTGAAAATTACTCATGAAATAATCATCATTAAATTTAGAAGATAATTTTAGACATTCTTGAGATGAAATTAGCTTGGAAAAAGTTCGAGGTATAACACTCCATGATCTAGAGAACTTTCTTCCTTTGAACAAGAAACCATCAAACTTAGAGTAGGGCATAGAAGTACTATGCCTCTCCTACCTTTGCCTACCTCATGTATCACAATCTTGATAGATTTGAGCAAATTTAGGGTCCTCGAGGTACATTGTCTTTAGAGTCTAAAATCCCATCAATTTAGAAGACAATGTAGAGATAAACACATACTTCCTAGACAATGCATCGACTACCACATTTTCCTCTCCCTTTTTTGTATTGAATTACATAAGTAAAAGTCTCTAAGAAAGCAATCCACTTGAAATGTCTTTGACTTAGTTTATCTTGGGCCCGAAGATGTTTCAAGAACTCATGATCGATTTGAAACACAAACTCCTTGGGCCACAAATAACGTTGCCAATTACCCAAGGCTCTAATCAAGGTGTATAACTCTAGATCATAGGTGGAATAATTTAGAGTTTCACCTTTGATATTTTCACTAAAATAGGAAATAGGTTTATGATCTTGCATTAAGATGGCACCTATTCCTACCTTACTTGAATCACATTCAGTCTCAAACGTCTTATCGAAATTGGGAAACACAATAAGGGGGCAGAGCTAAGCATAGCCTTCAAAGCTTCAAAGGCCTTGGCTTGCTCATCACCCCATTTAAAAGGTTTATCCTTATGGATCACCTCGATCAAGGGAGCGATAATAATACTAAATCCTTTGACAAATCACCTATAAAAACTAGCCAACCCATGGAATCTTCATATATCGTCAATGAATATCAGAGTTGGCCAATTTTTAATGGCGTCTATCTTAGATTCATCTGCACTCCTCTTGAGAATACAACAAATCCCAAGAAAATAACTTCATTCACACCAAAAGAATATTTTTCAAGATTAGCATACTTCTCCTTTCTAAGCACTTCAAGCACATTTTGCAAATATAAGACATGTTCTTCAAGGAATTTTATATAAACTAGAACATCATCAAAGAATACCATAAAAAACTTCCCTATTTTCATCACATGGTTCATCAACCTTATAAAGGTACTAGGAGCGTTGGTGAGGCCAAAAGGCATGACCAACCATTCATATAGACCAAACTTGGTCTTGAATACGGTCTTCCGCCCATCACCCAATTGTATCCAAATTTGGTTGTAACCACTCCTAAGATCTATCTTAAAAAACACACAAGAACAATTCAACTCATCAATCATATCATCCAAATGGGGAATTGGGTGGCGATGTTTTATGGTTATTTTATTGATGGCTCGGCAATCAATGTACATGCTCCATGTTCCATATTTTTTTGGCACTAGCAACACCAGAACCACATATAAACTCATGCTCTCTTTGATGTATCCCTTGTTGAGGAGTTCTTCAACTTGACTTTGGAGCTCTTTTGTGTACTTTGGATTACTTTGGTAGGTCAGTTTGTTGGGAATTAAGAACCCAACTCAAAATCAATTTGATGCTCAATTTCCTAAAGTGGGGGTAATCCTTGGGGAAGTTTATTTGGGAACACATCTTTATTGTCCTACAAAATAAGTGGAATTGAATGAGGGATAGGAGAAGTAGAGTGATTAGCATGAAAAGCACGGGCTAGGAGGAGTAAGGGTATTTTGTCATCATGCTCTTTGAAAATATCTTTGTTCCTAGATAACATCACCAAGGGACTCTTCCCTTTAATCCTTATCTTCTCCTCTTCTTCATTCTGCTCCTCAATTTTGTCCTTCTTCTCACCTTGTTTCTTACCCTTATTTTTCAATTCTCTTAATTTTTGGTGACTCTCATTAACTTGAGATGGCAAAAGTGGATAGAGAGTGAGTTTTTGACCATTCAACTCAAAAGAGTACTGATTGGTCCTACCATCATATTTGCTTGGACGATCATCTTTCCATGGCCTCCCAAGTAAGAGATGACAAGCTTATGTGGGTAACACATTACAATGAACCTCATCATGATACTTCCTGACTTTGAACCGGATCACCACATGACTTATCACCTTCAACTCACCTCAATTATTTAACCATTGAAGCTTGTACAGTGTGGTATATTTGGTTGTGGAAAACTTCAATAAATCAACCAAAGTAGCACTAGCCACATTAGCACAACTTTCTCTATCAATGTTCAAAGATAACACATTTTTCTTTATAAAATATTTAGTATGGAATAGATTCTCCCTTTGAATAGGGTCATCTATTACCTTACTAATAATTGCACACCTCACAATAAAATTTGAAACCTCATACTTTATATCTTGAGGCCAAGTATCTTCATTATCCTCTTCTACTTGCTCATCTTCTTAGGACCTCTCTCCATCTTGGTTTTTTTCATCATTCTCATCTTCTAATCCTACCACTTCTCTAGGTAATACAATTTCTTTTCCCTAAGGATCACATTTCTCCGATTGGGATATTCACTTGCCTTATGTCCCCACCCTTAATATTTAAAACATTGAAAACCTTTAGGATTGAGATTAGGATATTTGTACCTTCATTTCTTGGTGGGTACTTTAGAGTGGTATTCTCTATGGGCTTTTTTTCATTGGACTTGTAGTCTTTTTTCTTGTTCCATCCCAATAATGATTGCGCTACCTCTTTAAATCTTACTTCAGGTGTTGGTAGATGAGTACCCTTTTGGTTTTGTAAGTTGCCCTTTCTTTGATATCCCTCTCAATCTCCAAGGCCGCTTCGAAGATTTCTTCTATGGTTTCAACTTTGTGGATAGTTATACATGTGGAGATATCTTTGTTCAACCCAACATTGAAGTGTATTATTTCATGGTTCATGTTCTCTAAATGATCGAGCTTCAAGAGCAATTATTGTATTTCATCATGGTAGTCCATAACACTCTTGCTACCTTGCCTTAAGTTTTATAATTTAGCAAGTAGCTCATGTCTATGCCTCTATGAAACATACCTTTGTCTCATGAATACCTTTAACGCATCCCATGGAGGAGGTTGTCCTTCATTCAACACATTTCCAAATCTTTTGACATAATTCCACTATGTATTGGCATTCTTTTCAAAGTGGTCTATGGCATAACAACTTTTTTTCTCTTCGGTGATATCATTAACATGGAAGATCATTTCACAAGAAGACTCCCATGATAGATAAGATTTGGGATCACTTTTACCTTAGAAAGTTAGAAGATTAACCTTGATTGAATTGATACCCACATCTCAATCTATTACTTGTTGGTTCCATTGATCATAACCTTGAGGTCGGTTTCCCAAGTTTCCCCTACCATTAGGCATTGGACTAAATTTTCCTCATCGACCTTATAAACTCGTTGATCTATTAGTCTACCTCTTATTTCCTCTACCAACATGTCAGCTTCATCAAATGCTACGAACTCCACTTATTGTTCTTCCCTTTTTTCTTCATCTATTTGGATGGGTTGGTTTTGGTAAAAGAGTGCTTGGAATAGGGGAATTTGGTTAAGTTGAGGTTGGGGTATTCGGGTTTGTGATTCATCATGTTGTGTTTGGTTGAATTGAGGTTGGACCGGTTGAATAGGATTTTAGTTTTGTGGATATATAGTGGCTTGATGAACAGAATCATGTTTTTGTATTGGTGGATTGATCATTTGGTAAAGGATTTTTTAGGAAAGATGAACTAAAGTATTTGGAGAATGCCCACTAGTTGAAGCATGGTACTGTTGAGGTGTGGATAAAGATGTGTTTTGATGACCTTCCATGATATCCACTCTTCCACCAATGAGGGATTCACTCTCTTCAAGAGAATCCACATTAAGATCAAGTGAATTTATCTGAGCGTCCATAGAATTAATTTTATGATTGAGATTTTCAATGGCCGATAAGATAGCAATTTGTTGAGTGGTTATCCATGATTTGTGAAGTTTTGCCTTCCGTATACATTGTACCAATGAATAAAGACTCTTCACACCTTTGTTTACCTCACACTTGGATCACAAATGTTGAAAGATGGTTTATACTTCGTGTGGTAATCGAGGTGTCAAGTTCTACTCTTGATCAGATTTGATTCTTGTTTGATGGACTCATATTAAAGGACTTGGATCAAGAATAAATAATGATATTAAAAAGACACAGGCTTGAAAAAATGGGACAATGAATGAATTCAGACTCAAGAACTAATCACTCAACTTAGGTGAATTACTAGTTATTGATAGTTTTAAGAATCATGAGTCAAATTTTAGAATTAAGGAATGAAACTAAGGAATCAAACCTAAGTAAATTTTACTTTAGAAGTGTTAAAATGCATTTGGAAACTTGGATTGGCCTTTGGAATGGCTGATCTGCATTTGAAGTGTGATACACACCTTGGTCGCAAGTTAAGAGCAGGTTAAACATAGGAGATGCTGTCTTGGCCTGCTGCAACAGTTGGAACGCAGGTCCAGAGCAGGCTGTTTGCATGTCCAGTGCAGGAGGGAGCCTAGTTATTGTTTTTTCCTACCTTTAGGCTACTGAAGTAGTTCCAACATACCCTAAATGAAGGTCAATAATAGATCAACCGAAACTGCTCACTAGGGGCCGAATTGTACAATGTTGTAGTCCCTTTTTGCCGAATATTCTTTGGATCTTCAAATTTTCTTGTAACAACACATTCACACCTTTGCCTTATCCCTTTTGAATCAAACACTCACTTTTGGATGAACTTTGGATCTTCAAATTTTCTTGTAACAACACATTCACACCTTTGCCTTATCCCTTTTGAATCAAACACTCACTTTTGGATGAACTTTCAAGATCAAAACAACAATCTTTTCAAAAACATCAAGTTTTGTTTTCCAACTTTTTCTTCTTTGTTTGGAATGAGTTAAAATTTTGAACCTAAGCACTTTTCAACCTTCTAAACTCATTCCAAACATTATTTTGCTCAAATTCATCGCCAAAAAGTTCAAATCTTGCAACTAAAATCGAAATCATCAATCCACTTTAAAGTTCTTCAAACCCAAGCTTCCAATAAAAGTGTAAAATCTAGGTCGAATTTGATATATGGATTCTAAGAGTGTTAGGGAATGAAAATCTAACTCTAGAAACACAAGAAATCATACAAATCAAAAACTCAAAAGTTGACCTAAGAACAAAAACGTGAATAGTGACTTTTTTTTTTTGGTATTTTTGATTTTTGACACCACTTTTTGATGATTTTCAAGATAACAAACCCAAGATTGACTTTGTAGGAATGAAATCAAGCTCAGCTCTTATACCAAATGATATGGAATCAAAGTACGAAAACTGACGATAATACGAACAAGTAAAGATAAATTGATCAAATAGATAACTAGACACAAGAAAAGAAGTAACTAAGAACAAAAGAGTGTCAAACTCTAATACCCTCAATTACAATCTAATCGAACACCTAATTCGTATGGTGACATTATCTTAATAACTGGTACAGTATGCATAACTGATTAAGTAAATACTAAAAAATGACTATTTTGTCTGGCAAAATTGATTTGAAAAGGCATTTGAAATAGAGTGCTATACTGACTTAAATTATGGGAGCTACCATGCAACAGATATAAACCATGGATATTACCACAGAGTCCAACGTCTGACCCACATTGAGGAAGGCTGTTCCATCATTGCCATTGGAGTAGAACCTGAACTGGAGTGATCACTAAGCTGAGCCCATATTGGGTAGGGGAAACATACTTTGGCAAGTCCCTAAATCCTACGAGGTCACATAGATTCTGGGAAGTAAGATGCGTTGAACCTATGCTTCCCTCTCAATGCAAAATACTACTCCCAACTGAATGAAACTAGTGTTATTCATGGTTTAACATAACATGATACTATACTACAAAAAACCAACTTGAACTCGAACATAGTAATGAAATTATGGTCTGACTAGCTTGCAATTTGAAAAGTCTAATATAGCAAGTAAATGCACAGGTATCGGGTGTTCACAACCTGCCAACATTGAATGATTACTAACATGCATCAACAATATTTAAACGATAATAGGAAGTCATAATTTAGAGACCCAAAAGATAGTAACATTCAATGATCACTAAAGTGCATGATTTTGAATATGGAAGGGTATAAATCATGGGAAAACAACATGCTTACATTATTTAAATTCATAAATACATGGATTCAATTTAAATATATACAAAAACTTGAAATTCAAAGCATTATATGTCCTAATTTGCATGGGACCATATGAGAACATGAATGTAGTTCAATTTACTAAGGAAAAGCATGGATTGAATTTATCTTGAACATGTTAAGATAGACTTATAATTTAATCAAAGAGAGATTTTTAGGGATCAATGGGTGAAAGAAACCCATTGATAAATAGCCCACATACCATAAAGTTCTTGGCTTGCTAAAGTAAACTTGATCTTTGAGACTTGGAAATAGGGATTTTGTGTTGTTTAATTATGGAAAAGAGAGGAAAAGTAATGCCCCTTAGGGTTAAATGTCGTGGGTCGAGAGTTATAAGGGGAGAAAAGACCAAAAAACCCCTTTGAAACCTTATGGTAATCATTTGGAAGCCGTCCCGATGTGTTTTGGTATGACTCGTATGTACTGGGTATGACTCATACCTTGAGTCATCACCAGAAACCCTAATTTCGACCCCTACTATTGTGGTACAGCTCCTCCTAATAACTCGTATTGTCTGGGTACGAGTCATCATCAGGGGTCATGGCAGCTTTGATAGTGCTTCAGTAATTTAGCCATATGTTACGCCTCAAATCCCATTGGGGCGGACAGGCACCCGTAGCCGTGGAGGCCCAAGAGAATTAATCCATAACCTCATACTTCTTATTCATATTACTATGACAACCAAAGGTTCTAACAAATATGATATAATGCATCGATGAGAATAACTACGTAGGCAAGCACAAAATTACATCTACAAGACTTGAGCCGTTGGGGCCACAACATCTAAAAGACAAGACTATACCATGTTTAACTTTATATTAGCCTACAAAGCCTCTAAAAGATACATAGACTTAGTTAGTGTAGGGTCAAACCCCCGCCCTACTCTTGACTATTGGACAATACCAAACTATATGGAACAGACTCGGAAAGCTTCAAATCAACCTGGAGCTCACCAATAGTCACTGAATAGCCTGTGTTCCTACTCGCGAGGTGTATTAGCTGAAGCACCTATGCCTGCAGCATGAAAGACAGGTCCCCTATGAGGGATGTCAGTACGAAAATATGTACTGAATATGTAAGGCTAGAGGTAACAACACATGATATAAGAGCTCAATAGAAATTAGATACAAGTGTATAAGTAGTACTAGTAGACCATATTTATATATACTTGTAGGACTATGTACGTTACATTCTTTTCTTTATTTTAACCTTTCATACTTTATAATCTTTGTAAGCCATATAATACAAATGACCAGCTGATCAGTGGTAAATAGACAAATCGAGATCGGCCCATGCTAGGCTTACTCCCTTGAGCTTCCATCCACATATGAACATTGGGTTCTCTGTACATGCTAGACTCTTGCTCCTGAGCTTTCACTCACATATAAAGGTATCGAGATCGGCCCATGCTAGGCTTATGCCCCTGAGCTACCACTATTTTATTGATTTGCATTACTTAGTTATTTAGCCTTCGAGATTGTTACTTTGGTGGTCATAATATGATGGTACCTTAAAATAATAATATACTAATAAGAGACATGTAAATGGGCACTTAGTTCAACAACAATGAGGTAGGGAGCTGTTGGCACATAAATAAAGTGTTTAGGGGTTGAAAACAACACATTGGTCTTAATTCAGTAAACGAAGAACTCCTAAAATTTTCTAGTGAAAATAGATGTGCAGGCTTAATAATAAACATGTATTGAGGTTTTTTAACATGTTAGAGAGCGGGAACAAAGTCATTGGCTACAGGGGATATAATATGACACTATTATGTATCACTTGTTATATAATAACCTTGGAAACTTACTTGATGGAACAAATGTCCGATTTCAGGCCAAAGAGTGCAAAATAAAGTTTGCCTTATATATTTGGTCATACAACTCTGATACTAACCCAACTTGACTTCCTGCCTTTTGGATTACTTATCTACAATAGAATATATGGTAAACTAATATTAGAACCCAACCAACACATTTGGACTTTGAACTTCACCAAAATAGTAACCGTGCAGTAAGCCATTAATCTATCAATCAAGGGTGTTATTTTAACCCTTTTCTCCTCCAATTGCACCCACATACCATACATGTTCTAATAAGATTCACCGAAACCACCTTGGCTTCATTAAACCCTCTAAACAATACGAAATATAGATTGGGCAGTAAACATATGCAATAATTAGTTCGGTGGTGTACCGCCACACCTTTCTTTTATATTCCAATACAGACTAAACACACCTTTATCCAATATCAACCTAGCAGCCCATAACATATACATACAAAATAGTCCACAAAACAGTTCCAAATCTCTTTTCTTGTAGCAATAAATTATTGAACTCATCATCTATTGAGTTCTTAATAACAACATATCCATAATTCTCTCTTAAATTCATATATAAGGAGAAAAAATGGGGCAGTAACCTTACCTCAATTCTGTAATTTATCCTTTACATTGAAATCCTTAAGAGCTTCAACTTTCACTTTCCTTCACACATCAAACCAAAGAAGAAAAGAGTGCTCTTAGTAACATAGAAAAAGTGAGCAAGTAACTTGTTCTATATTCTGTCATGTATTTATAATTAGGAATATATAGCACGTTTTCCTAATCTTTCATAAGATAATTAAGCTAAACCTTAAATATTTTCACTTACCTTAGCTTGCAAAGATGAGGGTTTCTTTAAGAACCCTAGAAGGAATTTTAGGGCTGCTGTTCTTATCCTTGTTAAGAAAGGAAGAAAGCTGAAATTTAAAAGGGTGCATATTAATAAGTAAAATGACTAGCTATATTGATCTTATATTGAGCCCTCAAGAACTTCTCTTATTGACCTTATTTTCAGCCACAAATTAGTCCAAGTAGGTGATGCACCTAGTTAAGGATTCAGGCTACTCAAAATTTCAAAGTAGGTGATGCACCTACTTGGTTAAATTCTTATTTTGGGCTCAATTAACTTGGGCCTTTGTCATATTTAAGTGTTTGGGATATTTCTTCATTTCCTTTTCTTTTACTTGAGTTAGGCCCAAATGAGTACCTTAACATAGGATCAAATCTGATCCATAACCTTAGGTCCATTAACTTGGTCTATTTATCTCAAGTAGGTGACTCACCAACTAGCTTAATTAAGTCAAGCAAGCACCTTAATAAAATACATTTTCAGTTCTTAATCCCTTGGATCTAACGTAAAACTTGTATATACTTAGTCACTTTAAACTTTAGATTCAAATACTAGCCTACAATCCTAAGTTTAAATAGTTGTATCGACGTTAACTTGGTCGCATCACATTAAAACGTACGAGCAACATCTATAATTCCATCTACACCATTAATACTTGCATAACAAATCTTATCTGTTACCTATACCACAATTCTATACCAAGTTCCATATAATTAGAACAAGTACAAGAAAAATATGGGATGTTACATCCTCCCTCCTTAGGAACATTCGCCCTCAAATGTTAGCATAATCGTCCAACCAAAACAAGTTTAAGCCTAAGGTTAATATCCCAATTAGCACATAGTACTTATATATTATACTTACTTGTTATTACTCCAACTTACCTTCTTGGGCTTTCTCTTCGTATTTGAACAAATAGGGGTACTTGGATATCATCGCTTCTTCAGTTTCCCATGTTATCTCTTTTACTTGTTAGTTCCTCTAAAGCACTTTTATAGAAGCTATTTCCTTATTCCTTAACTTCTTAACTTGTCGATCTAGGATAGCAATAGGTATTTCTTTATAGGTAAGATCTTTCATAACTTTTACATCTTTAGTAGGAGTAATCCCATGCACTTTCGAAGCATTGAGACATGAAATACTAGATAAACTATTGAGAGCTCTTGGGGTAGCTCTAATTCATAAACGGCTTGGCGAAACCTCTGAATAATTTTATATGGTCCTATATAATATGGACTTAGCTTTCCTTTCTTACCAAATCTCATAACCCTCTTCATTGGTGACACCTTCAAGAATACCCAATCACCGATAGCAAACTGTAGCCCCTTTCTTCTTATATCCGCATATGATTTGTGTCGACTTTAGGCTATCTTCATCCACTGTAGGATCACTTTAACCTTTTCCATAGCTTGATAAACAAGATCTGGCTCGAACAAGGCAACTTTATGCACTTCAAACCATCCAATTGGTGATCTACACTTTCTTTCATACAAAGCTTCATATGGCGCCATGTTGATGCTTGAATGGTAGCTATTATTGTAGGCAAACTCTATGAGAGGTAAATGATCATCCCAACTACCTTTAAAGTCAAATACACAAGCTCGTAGTATATCTTCAAGTGTTTAAATGGTATGTTCTGCTTGTCCATCTATTTAAGGGTGGAAAGCTGTACTCAAATTAACTTGTGTTCCCAAATTTCTCTGAAAAGACTTCCAAAAATTTATAGTAAATTAAGCTCCCCGATATGCTATAATAGAGACTGGTACTCCATTTAATCAAACTATCTTTTTGATGTATAATTTTGCATACTCTTTAACTACGTAAGTGGTGTTAACCAGTAGGAAGTGTGCTGATTTGGTAAGCCTATCAGCTATCACCCATATGGAATCAAACTTTCAAGATGTACGAGGCAAACTAGTGAAGAAATCCATGTTAATCATGTCTCACTTCTAGATTGAAAGATCTACACAGTGCATATAACCCCCGAGCTTTTGGTATTCTACTTTAACTCTTTGATAATTTGGACATTCGGCTACAAATCTGCAATGTTCTTCTTCATATCACCCCACCAATATATTCCTTTCAAATCTTGATAATTTTAGTTGACCCTGGATGGATGGAATACCTTGAATGATGTGACTCTATCATAATCCTCTTCCTTATCCCATATACATTAGGCACACATAATCTGTTTTGGTGCCGAAGTACTCCCTCTTGTGTAAGCTCAAATTCCTTTGTCATACCATATTGTAAATTCTTATTAATCTATAATATAATGGGATCTACATATCGCTTCTCTTTCACTTCAGCTACTAATGAAGATTCTGCAACATTATGCACAATAAGCCCCTCATCTGAAGTTTCAAGAAGGCGAACCCCCAAATTGGCTAGTTAGTATAGATCCTTAGTCATCCCTTATTATTCCGTAGGCTTTCCATAAGTTCCCACTATATCCTTATGACTTAATACATTAGCTACCACATTTGCTTTTCCCTGATGATACAAGATATTGATATCATAGTCTTTTAATAGCTCAATCCATCTTCACTGCCTCAAACTTAGGTCTTTCTAATTAAAGATATATTGCAAACTCTTGTGGTCAGTATATATGTCAACATGAATCCCATAAAAGTAGTGACACCATATCTTTAAGGCAAATATAACCGATGCTAGATCCAGATCATGCGTTGGATAATTTTTCACATGTGGCTGCAATTGTCTTGAGGCATATGCTATGACTTTACCAAGCTACATCAACACACAACCTAAGCTAATTCTTGAAGCATTACAATACACTGCATACCCTTCTGTGCCTTTTGGAAGTACCAATATAGGTGCAGAAGTCAGCTTATTCTTCAGATCTTGGAAACTCCTTTCACATGCATCCTTCCATTAAAACTTGGATGCTTTGTGAGTTAGCTTTGTTAAAGGTGAATAAATTGAAGAAAACCCTTCAACAAACCTTCTATAATAACCCCCAAGGAAACTACGAACCTCCATAGGCGTTACAGGTCTTGGCCAGTTCTTCACAACTTTTATCTTTTGTGTATCAACCTTCATTCCTTCATCAGATACAATATGACCCAAGAATGCCACATACTTTAACCAAAACTCACATTTAGAGAAATTTGCATATATTTTATGATCACAAAAAATCTATAACACCTGTCGTAAGTGACTAGAATGGTCCTCCTTTGAACTCGAAAAAACTAGAATATCATTTATAAAAATTATCATGATCATATCTAAGAATGGCTTGAACACCCTATTCACCAAATCCATAAAAGCTGCGGGTGTATTAGTAAGCCTAAAGGACATGACTAGAAACTCGAAATGACCGTACCATGTTCAAAAAGCTGTCTTGGGTATGCCTTCTCTTTGAGCCTTACTTGTTGGTAACCTGACCTTAAGTCAATCTTTAAAAAACACTTAGCGCCTTGCAACTGGTCGAATAAGTCATTAATTCTTGAAAGGGGATATTTTTTCTTAATAGTCACCTTATTCAGTTGTCGATAGTCAATAAACATTCTTAATAAGCCATCTTTCATATGCACAAATAACACTGGTGCGCCCCAGGGGGACATACTAGGCCTTATAAATCCTTTTTCTAGCAAGTCTTTGCATCGCTCTTTCAAATCTCATAATTCTGTTGGGGCCATTCTATACAAAGCAATTAAGATTGGTTGAGTTCCTAGAATCACATCAATACTAAACTCTTCTTCTCGTTTAGGAGGCAAACCCAGAAGATCTTCAGGAAATACATCGGGAAATTTATTTATCACTCGAATAGTTTGAAGAGTTGGTGGCTCCACATCTGTATCCTTCACTCTAACTAGATGATATATGTAACCCTTGGAAATTATCCTTTTCATCTTAAAATAAGAAATAAATTTACCTCTTGGTGCACTAATATTACCCCTCCATTCAAGGACAACGCCTCTTTGAAAATGGAAATACACCCTCTTAGTTGGGCAATCTACTGTGGCATAACAAGAAGCCAACTAATCCATACCCATTATAGCATCAAAATATACCATTTATAACTCAACCAGGTCAGCCATTGTATCATGACTACAAATAGCTATTATACAATTTTGATACACTTTCATAGTACTAATAGATTCACCAACAAGCGTAGATACTTTAAATAGCTTAACTAGCAATTCTGGTGTTCTTTTGAACTTTTCAGAAACCAATGGAGTGACATATGATAATGTACAACCCAGATCAATTAATACATATATATTATGTGAAAATATGGACAATGTACCTATAACCACATCCGGAGAAGCCTCTAAATTTTGTTGATTTGCTAGAGCATATGTACAATTCTGAACTCCGCTAGAGATAGCTACTCTTTTAGCATCTCTACCACAACCTATAGGCTGTACACCCCTACCTAAAGAAGGAACCAATGATGATGAAGCAACGACTGATCCAATAGGTCATGATAAACCACCCATGCCCCTTTGTGGGCATTCTCTCATCATATGCCCCGACGTACCACAGCAAAAGCAAGCATTTGTCCTAAATCAAAATACACCTAAATGAAGCTTTACATATTGTCTACATGGCTACCGAGGAGGACTTAATTATCTTATACTCCCTTGCTTTTAATACCCCATTGCTCGTGAACTCTGACTCTCACTTTTTTCCTTAAACTGATTGCCCTTGGACCCTTGAAATCGTGATAGAGCACTAGTTGCAGGATAAAAAAATAATGTCCTAGAGGGTCTATTAGAAAACTGAGGCCTAAAATCTTCTTGGGATTCCACAAACTACCCCATAGATCTGGCCCTCTTGGAATACCCTCTTTCTAATTCTTGTGCCCTTCTTCTTTGCTTCTGATCCTCTATTTTTTGTGTAAAAGCTTGTATCCTTGCTGTGTCCATATCTTTATTCAAAATAGCAATAGTACAATCTCTAACCAAGTATGGATCCAATCTATCCACATATCGATGAACTCTATCATTCATAGTAGCTACATTAGGGGCATACCTAGCCAAAGAGTTAAATAGAAGGCTGTACTCCCTCACACTCATATTTCCTTAGCAAAGATTCAAGAACTAATTTGCACGAGCCTCTCAAATCTCAAACAGAAGGTAATGATCAAGAAATGCCTCTTTGAACTCTTTCCAAGTATCTGAAGGTGCATCGATACCCCTAGATCATTTCTAGTCTTTATACCAAAATATAGCCTCTCCTTTGAATCTATATGCTACTAGCTCAACTATCTCTTTACCCAATACATGCATGACATCTAAATCTCTTTGGATTTGATAAATAAAGTCCTGTACGTCTTCATTAATATCCATTCCAATGAATGTGGGAGGATCTAGCTTAAGGAAATCCTGTGTTCATAGGCTAGCTGTCCTATCTGCACCATTAGAACCTGTGGTTGGAATAGTTTGTCCTTGAGCTTGTCCAGCAACTATACGAGCCAAAAATTGTACCTCATTTCTTAGATCTTGATTAGTAGCATTAATAGGTGGTTCTGAGGATGTGACTCTTCTCCTCTTTAGCTCTTCTGGAGATGGAGGAGTAGAGAAAGTTTGTGATACAAACTCAGCTTGATCCTCACTTTGATTAACTTGACAAGGTGGTGACTTACTGGTCCCTTTTTCGACAGCCATATCTATTCGCTTACCTATATTCTTACTCCTTGTAATGGGTATCTTTACTATAATAAGAGAAAAAAAATAGATTTAGTGGTTAAATATGACTTTACCTATGACTTGGGCTCTATTGCATGGTCTAAGATGTGAAAAAAAAAGAAACAACCCCTAAATTCCTATGGCCTCTTTTTTGTAGATGTGGTGCACAACACACCTATAAGAAAGACTCTACGTAGACACGACTTTGTAGACACCCTAGAACGACATGCTCTGATACCACTTTTGTCACGCCTCAAATCCTATTAGGGCGGACAGGCACCCGTAGCCATGGAGGCCCATGAGAACCAATCCATAACCTTGTACTTCTCATGCATATAACTATGAAAACCAAAGGTTCTGACAATTCTGATATAATGCATCGATGAGAATACCTACGTAGGCAAGCATAAAATAACATATACAAGACTTGGCCGTTGGGGCCACAACATCTAAAAGACAAGACACTACCATATTTAACTTTACATTAGCATACTATGACTCTAAAAGATACATATACTTAGTTAGGGTTGGGACAAACCCCCGCCCTACTCTTGACTACTTCATAATACCAAACTATATGGAACAGACTTGGAAATCCCCGAATCAACCTGAAGCTCACCAATAGTCACTGAATAGACTGTGCTCCTACTCGCGAGGTGTATTAGCTGAAGCACCTATGCCTGCAGCATGAAATACAGGCCCCTCGTGAGGGACGTCAGTACGAAAATATGTTCTGAATATGTAAGGCTAAAGGTTACAATACATGATACAAGAGCTTAATAGAAATCATATATGAGTGTATAAGTAGTACTAGTAGACCACCTTTATATATAATTATGGGACTATGTACGTTACATTTTTTCTTTATTTTTACCTTTTTTACTTCATAATCTTTGTAAGCCTTATAATACAAATGACCAACTGATCATTGGTTAATAGACAAACCGGGATCATCCCATTCTAGGCTTACGCCCCTAAGCTGCCACCCACATATGAACATTGGGATCAACCCATGCTAGGATTTTACCCCTGACCTGCAACCTATATGTAAAGGTATCGAGATCGGCCTATTCTAGGCTTATGCCCCTGAGCTTCACTCGTTTTACAAATTTGTGTTACTTAGTTTATTTAGCCTTTGAGATTGTTACTTTGGTGGTCATAACATTATGGTACCTTGAAACAATAATCTACTAGTAAGAGACATGTAAATGGACACTTAATGCAACAACAATGAAGTAGGGAGCAGTTGGCACACAAATAAAATGTTTAGGATCTGAAAACAACACATAGGTCTTATTTGAGTAAACGAAGAACTCTTGAAATTTTCTAGTAAAAATAGACATGCAGACTTAATAATAAGAATGTATTGAGGTGTTTTAACACGTTAGAGAGGAGGAATAAATTTATTGGCTACATGGGATATAATATGCTACTATTATGTATCACTTGTTATAGAATAACCTTGGAAACTTACTTGATGGAACAAATGTCTGATTTCATGCCAAAGAGTGTAAAATAGAGTATGCCTTACATACATAGTCGTACAACTCCGATACTAACCCAACTTGACTTCCCACTTTTTGGATTATTTATCTACAATAGAATATATGATAAACTAATATTAGCAACCAACCAACACATTTGGGCTACGAACATCGCCAAAATAGTAACCGGGTGGTAAGCCCTCAATCTATCAATCAATGGTGTTATTTTAACCCTTTTCTCCTCCAATTACACCCACATACCATACATGTTCTTATAAGATTCAATGAAATCACCCTGTCTTTATTACACCATCTAAATAATATGCAAAATAGATTGGGCAGTAAATATATGCAATAATTAGTTTAGTGGTGTACCGCTATACCTTTCTTCTATATTACAATACAAACTAAACACACCTTTCTCCAACATCAACCTGGCAACCTATAACATATACATATAAAACAGTCTACAAAATAGTCCCGAATCCCTTTTATTGTAGCAATCAATTATTGAACTCATCATCTCTTGAGTTCTCAATAATAACACATCTATAATTCTCTCTCAAATTCATATATAAGGAGAACAAAATGGGGAAGTCACCTTACCTCAATTCTATAACTTATCCTTTAAATTGAACTCCTCAAGAACTTTAACTTTCACTTTCCTTCGCACTTTAAACCAAAGAAGAAAAGAGAGCTATTAATAACAAGGAAAAAGTGAGCAAGTAACTTGTTCTATATTTTGACATGTATTTATAATTTTGCACCTATAACATGTTTTCCTAACCTTCCATGAGATAATTAAGTTAAACCTTAAATGTTTTCAATTACCTTAGCTTGCAAAGATGACGGTTTCTTCAAGAATACTAGAAGGAATTTTAGGGCTGCTGTTCTTATCCTTGGTAAGAAAGCAAGAAAGTTGAAATTTAAAAGGGTGAATATTGTGTTTAAAATGAGTAAAATTACCAGCTATATTGATCTTATATTGAGCCCTCTAGAACTTCTCTTATTGACCTTATTTTCAGCCACAAAATTTTCCGAGTAGGTGATGCACCTACTTAAGGGTTCAAGATGGTCAAAATTTAAAGTAGGTGATGAACCTACTTGCTTAAATTCTTATTTTGGACTAAATTAACTTGGGACTTTGGCATATTTAAGTGTTTGGGCAATTTCTTCATTCCTTTTTTTTAACTTGAGTTAGGCCCAAATGAGTACCTTAACATAGGATCAAATCTGATCCATAACCTTGGGTCCATTTATCTCAAGTACGTGACTCACCAACTAGCTTAATTAAGTCAAGAAAACACCTTAATAAAATACATTTTTAGTTCTTAATCCCTTGGATCAAACCTTAAACTTGTATATACTTGGTCACTTTAAACTTTAGATTCAAATACTAGCCTACGATCCGAAGTTTAAATAGTTGTATCAACGTTAACTTGGCCACATCAGATTAAAATGTACGGGTAGTATCTATAATTTCATCCGCACCATTAATACTAACATAACAAATCTCATCCATTACCTATACCATAAGGCTATACCAAGTTCCATACAATTAGAACAAGTACAAGTAAAACATGGGATGTTACATTAGAACTTTTCACTCTGATATTAGATAAAGACAAAATTATTATCGTTGGAAATATAATTGTTATCTAAATATTGGTGGGCCTTTATCTCATTAGTTCTTCGTATAACAAAAGTTATGCTCGTTTGGAGATGACTATAGTTATATAATCCCAAGAATTTAGTCGCTATGGGATGTTTCAACATGTCTATAAGTTTGGAGATATTTTAGGACTTAATTTATGTCCAAGTAATTTATAAATATATCAAAAACATATGGATTGATTCTTGGATCCTTCATTGATCAGGATACGAGTCAAATCTTACAACTCGTTATAAGTTATACGATAAGCACTTATTCTCTCGTACCCTAGACAGAACTCATCTTATCTTACACTGACTTGTTTATTACTTACCATGTATGACTCATATGATCACCTTACTACTTCTAAGGTTTAAGTCATACCTTAAGCAGAATATCACCCACCTCACACTGCTATGGTTACGAGTTGAACATATGACTCGTATGATTTCCATACGATTCAAAGGCATGAGTCGTATGTTGTACAATGACTTCAAAACACGGGGTATTAATTAGTATTGAAAAATACATTTGGATAGTAAAAAAGGGTGAAAATCATCTACACTCTCTAACTTTACTTTAAAATCAAGTTTCCTTATCAACTTTGAACAATAGTCATTCACTTCCTTTTACCCTAATTGACTTTTTAAAAATGTATATTTTATCTTTGTATTATCAACCTTTAGTATTTTTTTAAACCTTCTTTATAATCATGATTTTTATTTTTATTTTAAATTTGTATAAAATATTCTTTATGAATTTTTTTTATCTTTTAGATGGAAAAAAAGAAAAGTGAGAAATATTAATTGAGTATATAAGTTAATAACATTATATAACAAAATAAGTGAGCAAAAAAAGGATAGTTCGGTGTATTAAAGCTCCCGCTATACGCAGTGTTCGAAGAAGGGCTCCACCATAAGGGTGTATTATATGCAGCCTTACCTTGCATTTATGCTAGAGGTTGTTTCTAAGGTGATATAAGCCAAAGAAGCCTTAAAGCTTTTTATTACATCATTCGATTCCAATACAAATTGGTTCAAGCCACGGTTAAGAAAAGAGAACAAGGATGCACTTGGTAGACCCCTTTTAAGTTCCTAAGCCCATAGTTCTATGTTTGGATAATTTCTTGGAGCTTGGAGTATGCTTTGAAGAGCCCATGTGGGTTATTTAAAAAATAACTACTTTTGGGTTATTTTTCTAATAGGCTATTGTAGGCAAAGGTAAACACTATAAATATATACCTTAGTAAACACTATAAATATATGCCTTAGTTATTTCATTTACAACCTTTTATGATATATGAATGAATGCTCTTTATGAGTGAATTGCAAGCTTGGATTATCTTGGGTTGATACTTTGTTTCGAAATGTAGGTTGCTCTGGAATCCGATTTCTTTGAGGTTCACATAAGAGTTAGGTTCATGTGGTAAGCATTTAAGGGAAGGTTTAGGGTTTGATATACCCTTTATTTACCCTTTTTTGTCATCATATTTTGTCTATCTTTCTATCTCATTACCTTACTTGTTATCTTGTGTTTCCCCTTGTTTTCCCCTTATTTTTATATGTTTTCGCTTTTCGTATCTTGTCTCATATCATTTAGTATCAAAGCCGAGCTTGATTTCATTACCCTAAAGTCTATCTTGGGTCTATTTATGTCAAAAATTGAAAATCACAACAATTTTTTTTATTTCCATTTTACCCCTAGGTCAAAATTTTGAGTTTTGGATTTTTTGTGTCTTTTTTTGTTTCTAGTATTAGATCATTGTTTCCTAATACTATTAGAGTCTAGATCTCAAATTTGAGTATATTCTAAGTTGATTTGAGTCATCCACTAATTTTGAGATTAAGTTGAAGCAACTTGAAGGTGGGTTCTCAAATTTGGAAGGTTGTTGAGATTTTGGGCTTGAAATCATGTTATTTGTGTTTGGAAAGTTTACATAAGCTTGGGGTTTGAATTTCGTAGAATTCCAAGGTCATTTTCTTGAGGGTCAATTTTTAATGTTCTTGGTGTTCTTCATGATCTTCATACATTGTTCAAGAAAAACATTTAAAATTGGTGTGTTTGATCCAAAAGAGAGGTGAGATAAGGTGTAGTACTTTTTTATTGTAAATAATATTCCAAAGAATATCCCAAGTCTTTGAAAGAAAGAAAGAATCAAAAAGCATCAAAAGGGAATATTCTCAAGAAAGAGAAAGGAAAGTATAATGGAAGGGACCACAAGAAAATTCAAAATTCCTTGACCTTGAAAGATCAATTGAAGGGTTCCAATTCCTTGTATTTTTCATAAAAAATATCCTACAATTCTTCCAAGATGAAGAAGGATTTAAATACAAGATGGAAACAAATGACAAGTGATCAACAGGTCGTCAACCAACCATAGTTATTACTTTGACACAGCCACGTCAATTCAACTCGTCAATTGCCAAAAGCTTAAATTTAGGTTCTTAGATTCATTCCTTTGATTCTTATGTTTTTTTTCATTGATTCTAATGCTAATTAACCACTAGTAATCACCTACTTAGTTGCAAATTAATCTTTGAAACCATTTTTTTCATCGTCCTTTTCTTCATGTGCTTTTCTCATTTTTAATTCATTGTAACTTCTTGATTCAAGTACATACATAATTTTTTTATTTATTTGAGTCCTTCAAACAAGAATCCATTCCTACCTCAAGCCACAATTGGTGCCACACAATCTCATTGGACTAGAAATGAGCCATCAACACATGCGGCACTAATTTAGTGACAATCAAAGGTGAGAACCTTGAGAGGTTGATTTCCTAACCTTAACTTGTTTGTTATTTTTGTTTTGTTTTTAAATTTTTTTTTTTAGGTACAATGGAATTGGGAGATGATACCCAAAGTGCTTCGGCAGATATAAGCATACAAACTTTGATGGCGGCCATAATGGGTGTTAGTAGCCGAATAGAAGCTTTTGAAGAAAGAATGGAATCTCTTGAAAGAAGAATGGAAGGGATGGAAAACACTATTTCAAAGAGGTCGAATAACATGATAGATCATCCAAGTTTTCCCAAATCCACTCTTTCTAATCCACCAAATTCTCAAGCTTTCTTTAGTGAATATGCTCTAAATGAACTTTAAGGTAACAAGGCTAACTCTTGCACTCTAATGAATGTGGATACTAGCCAACTAAGTGTGAATGATAGCTTATATTTAGGTAAGCCTAGTATCTCTTTACTTCATTATGATAATTTACAACTTGAGAGTGTGGATACACTAGTTGATCCTAATGATGACAAAATTGACTCTCCTAGCAAGATTAATTTGTGTCCACCAAGTGTTGAAGCCACTATGACGAGTGATAGTACATTGTCTTGTGGAAGTAATGAGGAACAAATTATGTATGAACCTAGCCCATCACTTAGTGATGTTTGTGAAGGGTTTAAAGGACCTTAAGTGAATAGTGATGTTGAAAATGTTAGACTATTGAAGGGGAGTGACCCTCTAAGTGCTTTTGTTGTTGATCATGCTAGTATAGAGTAAACATATGATTGTATTAGTGGTAATCTTAGAGGAAGGAAGTTTTTACTAAACTGATATACATGGACACTCTACCCCTTTGATCCTGGTGATTATTTAAAATATGTTGGTTCTTCTCCACACCACTTGGTGCTTGGGCAAGAAGACATTACAACCATGGGTGAGGGTGTTGGAACTCATCGCTATGACAAAAAGTTTTTCTTGAAGATTTTTAATCTACTTGAGTGGCCAAAGTTGTGTAAGGGAAAAGTCTCCAACAACCATGAGAGTTAAATAAAGATTTGGTGCTTATTGAGATTTGGAACCTATGTCAAGGTTCATGAGCATTTGATTGACTACCATGGTTCCTGTAACATACCCCTGTGTTCAAAACTCTTGAATAACCAAGTAGTTCTTACCTTTTGGGGTTATAAATCCTTGATTAATCATTTTTATACTTGGTTATATCTTAAGTGTGTACAACCTTGGTATGATGATCTGATTTATTGAGATAATCCTAACCCTCATTCCTTGAGGAGTTTATGTTTGCTTGTCCTTCCTTTGTTTTTGCGAGGTTTGGATTTGAGGACGAATCCTTTTCAAGAAGGGAAGGATAATACAAGCCAAAGGGTCCTTAAAACTTTTGATTACATCATTCGAGCCCAATAGAAAGAGGTCCAAGCCACAGTCAAGCAAAGAGCTCAAGGATGAACTTCGTGGACCCCTTTTAAGATCCTAAGCCCATAATTCTATGTTTGGATAATTGCTTGGAGCTTGGAGTATGCTTTGAAGAGCCTATGTGGGTTATTTCCAAAATAGTCACTTTTGGGCAATTTTTGTAATAGGTTATTGTAGGCAAAAGTAAATATTATAAATAGAAAATAGTCAACCCCTCCCCCCCCCTCCAACCTTTAACCCAAATCCTAACTACACACCTATATTTTGTGGGGGTCCTATGACCCCCCTGAACTATTTTAAAGTGGAATTATTACCACCCCGAATGCTGACATGGCAAGAGAGTGTGTTTCACTCTCTTCAAACAGAGTGCGAATGAAAATTATTTATTAAAAATTTATTTTTAATAGTTCTTTATTTTATTTATTCATTTTCTTTATTCATTTTTAATTATTTTTTATTCATTTTGTTTCTTTGTTTCTTTCTTCTTCTTCTTCTTCTTCTTCTTCTTCTTCTTATTCTTCTCCTCCTCCTCCTCCTCCACCTCCTCCCTCTCCTCCTGCCCCTCCCCCTCCTTCTTCCCCTCCTTCTTCTCCTCTTCCTCCTCCTCTTGCTTCTTCTCCTTGTTCTTCTTCTTCTTCTTCTTCTTCTTCTTCTTCTTCTTCTTCTTCTTCTTCTGCTGCTGCTGCTGCTGCTGCTGCTGCTTCTTCTTCTTCTTCTTCTTCTTCTTCTTCTTCTTCTTCTTCTTCTTCTCCTCCTCCTCCTCCTCCTCCTCCTCCTCCTCCTCCTCCTTCCCCCCTCCACCTCCTCCTTCTTCTTCTCCTTCTTCATCTTTTTCTTCTTATTCCCCTCCTCTTTTCTCACAAACAATGACATCCAAGGACTCATAAATGACATCCAAGACTAATTTATCATCTTTCTCATCTCCAAGCACAAAATCAATTGGTTTTGACTTCAAGTTTGTTGGAAATTTCAAAATGGATATTGTTCATTATTTCTAACTTTAAGGTCATCGAAAATTTCAAAATTGATATTGTCCATTATTTTCGACTTCAAGGTCATCGTAAATTTTAAAATGGGTATTGTCCATTATTTTTGACTTAAAGGTCGTTGAAAATTTCAAAATTCTCTATTGTTTCCAACTTTAAGGTCATCAAAAATTTTAAATTCGGTATTGTTCATTATTTTCGGCTTTAATTCGTTGAAAATTTTGAAATTGGTATTGTTCGTTGTTTCCAGATTTAAGATCATCAGAAATTTAAAAATTGATATTATTCATTGTTTCCCACTTCAAGGTTGTTGAAAATTTCAAATACGATGTTGTTTATTATTTTTGACCTCAAGATCGTCAAAAATTTCAAAATTGCTATTGTCCATTATTTCCAACTTCAAGATCATCGTAAATTTTAAAATGGGTATTGTCCATTGTTTCCAACTTCAAGGTCGTCAAAAATTTCAAAATTCTTTATTGTTTTTGACTTTAAGGTCATTGAAAATTTTAAATTCGGTATTGTTCATTATTTTCGGCTTCAAGGTCATCAAAAATTTTAAAATTGGTATTGTTCGTTGTTTTCGGATTTAAGATCGTCGAAACTTTAATAATTGATATTGTTCATTGTTTTCCACTTCAAGGTTGTCTGAAATTTCAAATTTGATATTGTTTATTATTTTAGACTTCATGATTGTTGAAAATTTCAAATTCAGTACTATCCATTATTTTCACTTCAAGGTCATCGAAAAATTAATTGCATAGAAGTAGCAATAATAAAGTCTGAAAAGAAAAAGAGATGAAAAGTAATGGTGATAAAAATGATGAAAAGTGATAGAAAGATAGACACAATATGCAACCTTTACCCCATATAATATGCAACCTTTACCACATTAAGAGGGACTTTGTGTAGTTAAAATTATAGAAAGATAGATACAATATGCAACCTTTCTATAATTTCACAATATTGATATGAGCACGGTTAATTTGGGACACATTAAGAGGGACTTCCATATATAGATGATTGCTTGGAGCCTAGAGGAAGCCATGGAGTAATTAATACACAAGGTCATGGGTGATTAAGATGATATTTGGGCGATTAAGAAGGACCATTGCAGGTTATTTTCAAAATATTCACTTTGGATTATTCTTATAATGGGCTATTTCTGTAATGACAATAACTATAAATAGTTGCCTTAACCATTTTCATACTTATATTTTTGATGATTGAATTGTCATGAATAGAATTGATATTTAGTTACTCTAGGTAAGGGTAGTAATTGGGTTCAGTTCTAATTGTTAGCTTAGATCAAGTGATTAGGGTAAATTTCTGAATTGCTTCTTCATTTGATTGATCATTGAGTTATAATACTGTGGATTCAATTTGGTTTCTCGTGCATTTAATTAAGCCTTTCTTTCTTCATTTCTCATAGCTAATTCCTATAGTTTTGTTGTACAATTCCTTATTTTGATATCGATTTTAGTAACCTCTGACTAGGATCGTT
The DNA here is from genome assembly GCF_002878395.1 of Capsicum annuum. Classification (NCBI taxonomy): domain Eukaryota; kingdom Viridiplantae; phylum Streptophyta; class Magnoliopsida; order Solanales; family Solanaceae; genus Capsicum; species Capsicum annuum. The sequence continues at coordinate 78,652,936 of NC_061116.1, read as the reverse complement.
ATCATTCAGTATCAAATCTAAAGCTATGAATGACATTCTTCCTTGTATCATATTTTGTATCTTCTTTTCCTTTTCTATTTCTCTTAATTCTTGTGTAGGTATCCTTGTAAACAAGCCTAGTGAAGTACCTCAATAATCAAGAATCATGAGGTGCTAGAAAACTTCCCAATTGAGCAAATGTACACCAATGTTGAAAAGCAAGGTGAATGCAATCCTTCATATGAGCTATAAGGTAATAAAGCTTTACCTTACATTTTGTCGATAATAGAAAATCCTTGTATGTCTAGTAGCCAATTGAGTGTAAGTGATGGCCTATATATGTGTGAGCTTAAAGATCCTTTGCCTTGTGATGATCTTGATGACACCTTGTTACATAGCGATAATGTGATTGTTGAGAGTGCTCATACACTAGTTAATTTTATTGATGACCAAATTGATTTTTCTTGTAAGATTAATTTGTGTCACCTAGTGTTGACACTTGTTTCTTGAATGATAGTACATTGTCATGTGATTATTTCCTATATTTTGATAATGTGAATGTTGGCAGTATGGATACACTAGTTGATCCTACTGATGACTGAATTGATTAGTAAGCTCAATTTGTGTCGACCTAGTGTTGCTACATGTTCCCTAAATAATGGTTCGTTATCAAGTGATATTGGTGTTGATAACTTGAGTGTAATGATGACCCACTAAATGAGGAGTTTTATGATAAACATAAGGAATGTCAATTTAGTCATGACGTTAATATAGTTGGTCATGTAGATAGTCATGTGAAACCATTACACTGAAATAATGAATCCTTAAATTGTGATTTTATTCCTTGTTCTTCATGAGGATTTTTGAGGAGGAATATGTTCCTAAGGATAATCCCTTATTTGAGGTTGACATAACTAATGAAGGTGAAGTAAAAATGGTGTGTATTGGCATGGTGGAAGTGTATCCTCTCTTGAAGGCTATGAAGTGATTGATAATCTACTATAGTATGATGACACATTTTTGAAAGACAGAACTCTCTTCTCGAAAGATGATAGTACATCTATTAGAAAGGATGGTGTTCAAAAAAGGTGATATATGCGTGACAAATATCTTTTGATCATTGTGTGTTCTCATTCTTGGTCAAGGCCCTAATGTGCTTGAATCAATAGTGGACCTTCACATAAGGTCACCTTGGATGAGTTGACTTGTGTGACTCCTTCCTATACTATATGTTTGCATATAATGATACTGATGCCTTTAAGTGGAGTATGTTATATGAGAGTGAAAGTGCCAACTAGGAAAATGGGTGTTTACTTGACCCATGTTTATGGATTTTCTTTCACTTTGATCCCATTGATGATTTAAATTATGGAACTTGGAATGAGATGTTTGGTACAAATGACAAGCAAGACTTTGGCGTGGCTGTTGGCACCTTTAACTATGATGAAAAGTCCTTCTTGGGGGTTTATAGTCCACTTGATAGACCTACATTGTGTATAGGTAAAATCTCTAATGACCTGGAATACTCTTCAAAGATTGGGGAGCCATGAGTATTCCTTTGATATTAATTCACTACGTCCATGCTTAGTACTCCTTGTCTCCTTTACAGGGATGGACAAATTAAAGTATTAGGTTGCACTGTTAGGAGTATGCTTACACTTATTAGTAGAGGGAAAACAATCCATTTAGAGGACCACTTATTTATAAATAAACTTGTGTCCAGTGGACCTCTCAACCTTTCTACTCGCATGACTCCATATGGTTGCCCATCCATTTAGGAGGGTTGTTTGGGAAAGAAAGGTGGTCTCTTATCATAAGGTATCTTAGCTTTTTCTTGTGTCTTAATTTGTGATAGTGTGCTTGATATGAGTTGTGGCTCTATGTTAGAGCTTACAAGTAAGGGCATGGTGGGGAATATTAGTCTTCTTAACATCTTTCTCTACTACCTCTTTACATATGGTGATGTCCATATTTGTATTGGATTTGCTTGCTATCGAGGTAAGGGTTGATTTAGATATTATTATTGTGACCAATACTTATGGGTCTTATATCATTTGGATCCCGAGAATCATCGGTGTGATAATTTTTGTGGTAACTATTATTGTAACCCTCATACTATGAGGAATGTTTGGTTGGTTGTCCTTCTTATGTTTTTACAAGGATGGAATCTTGGACGAATCCACAATATGAGCATAGTTATTATAGGGTACATTAGAAGGGGCTTCCACATATGGATGATAGCTTGGAGCCCAGAGGAATCTATGGAGTAACCAATACACAATGCCATGGGCAATTAAAATGTCATTTTGGCAATCAAGAAGGGCTCTTGTAGGTTATTTTCAAAATAGTCACTTTTGGGCTATTTTTGTATTAGTCTATTTTTGTAAAGACACTAACTATAAATAGTTTCCTTAGTCATTTTCATACTTAGATTTTTTATGATTGAATTATCTTAAATAGACTTGATATTTAGTTACTCTATGTTAGGATAATAATTGGGTTCAATTTCAATTATTAGCTTAGATCGAGTGATTAGGGTGGATTCTTGAATTGGTTATGTTATCTTCTTCTCTTGATTGATCATTGAGTTATCATATATTTATTGTTATCTTTCTCCCTTGGTTTATTTGTTATTCAATTGTCTGTCTTTTTCACTGCTCATCTCTTATTCTCCACTATCCTTTAATTTTGTTGTTTATTTCTGCATTCTGATATTGATTTTAGTCATATCCGACTAGGATCTTTATCATATATGTTTTAACTGCTTATTATAATTCCATCTTGTCAATAATATGCAAAACAAAAATAATCAAAATTGAAGAAACTTAAGTACATAGGAGTGATAAATACCACCTTTTGAAGTCTTTGAATATAAAGGAACCAAAAGTAATTTTATTTCAATGCTCGAAGTTAAAAATAATTACTTGCTAGAAAATATTATGTTCATTTCCATATTTCCAATATCCTCAGATAATATCCTATATTAGTAACGATATCAATAATATGTTATACCAAATATTAGTCAAGTAATGACAAACTTTTACCAAGAATTAAATTAATAACCAAGGGAGTTGATATCACCCAAATTACACCTCTTAGAAAGTATAAGACGATCAGTAGTCAAATATAGAACCAAACTAGGTTGGGGTTGATCCCATGAGGAATAGGTCAAAAATCAACCACGAGCTTGCTGATATAACTTGAAATTGTTTAAAGTAAAAAGGGTAGTTTTGTAATAATAAGAGTAACAGTAACAATTGTTGGGTAATTAGGGTTGTTATCAATATGAGATGATCACTAGGATTGTGTTCTCCCTGACTTCATAACTCCATAGACTGTTTCTGTTTTGTTAAACTATCTCGATGCCTTTCATACAAAATCTAACAAGCTATGTATCACTCAACTATCTCTTGACCTTTGTTTGGGTGAATTTCTTACTTATCTCCTCTCGGTCTCAGAGCGTCACATTACTAACCTTTGTTTATGATCTCAGATTAACTATATCTCTTGGTCTCATGTTAATTAGATGAAGGTTGATAGCTTCAAATTGATATTATGATCCATTTTTATAATCTTTACCTCTCTCTCGAGCAAGTATCGAATAAGGGCGAGTTCCTAATGTTTGCAGCCATTAAGAAGATAATCAAAGCGAAGAAAATCCCAATTTATACACAAACACTGTTCTAGAATAACTTGGCACTTAGCCTGCTTTGTTAATTCATCAGGGTTCCTACAACCCTAGTTATGGGGTTTAGCTACTCATGGTTGTAATAACAAACATAGATTTCATAGATGAAAGCATCATGATGAACTTATAAGAGTACAAACCAGAAATCTCAAATTAATTGAATCCTATAAACCAAGAACAATAATTTTAGGATCAATAATGTATCTCAAAACTCAAAAATATGTCAAAAGTGTAAAGTGTGTAAACTGATAATAAAACATCCTAGGGGTATTTATAGATACAAAATAAAATCTATCCTAAACATTGTAGGAAACTAGAGTCGGCATCAACTCATGATTTGTGGGTTGAGTCATGGATACAATCCACAAGTCCTCTCAACCCATGAATCGTACATTGGGTCATGGAATCATAGCAACCTCAATCTTGCAGAACATCAACTCACGCTTGTAACCTACGAGTTGCAGGTTGTACCTATGCCTCGTAGCTAGGTTAGTGGATATCAAATACAATCATCTATCTTTATAACTCAACACACTAAGGGTACTCATAGATTATAGGTACTACCATGAGTCATAGGTTGACTTGTGGGTAGCTTTTTTAGCAACTCTTCATCCCCTTTTCTCATTCTTTGCTCCAAACCCCATTTTTCTACAAAATCAACTTAAATGCACATCATATCTAACAAGAACACCTAAGTTCATGGACAATTCCTTATTTTAAGCATCGAAGGTGCCATGAGGTTATGGCTTATCATCACCCTCAACTTAGAATATTTTCATTTCCCCCGACAACTAACACATAACAAACAAACACGATTCTTAACTAAAAAAACCTAAGGCATCTATGACAGTCTAACTCATTTTAGCTTAATTTTTACCCCCTATTATTCACAACTTTCAAAACCACTATGTGCATCCATGTATCACAATAACATGACACAAAAGAAATCAAGTGATGACATAGGATTAATAATAAGCAACCAAACATGTATGCAAATGACATTTTCCGAACAAATAAGTAGTTAATGATACAACCCATGTACCTTCACAATAAGGGATTCCCAACTCTCACAGTATCATAATGCATGTCAATGTAGGGACTACATCAAAATACTTATGCCCACAAAGAAGTTCAAACAATGTGCCTGAAATACCATAGGCTTGCCTTTACTTTCTATACCTCAGATTTTAGATAGTTGGACTGGGATCACTATAGGACTTTTCTTCTCTTGTAACGCAGGCTTGGGGGATGGTATGGTACATATGAGAAATATTGACTCACCCTCCTAGAAACTACACTTCAATCATTGTATTTACTAATGTTTTTATTTTTAGGTCTCCTTTTTTCTTCTTGTTTTCTTTTCCATATTTTCTACCACATCCAACCCTATTATGTTTCTTGTACTCAATACCTTTCTTTATACACATCTTTAACTGTGCACCCCTATGATAGACATCCTCAACTTAGACGATTTTCTTGAGTTGAGGTACATAGTGTCTAAGGAAGGACCAAAGCTAAAATAGGTTCATTGTAATTAAAATAGGAAGGTGAAAAAATTAAAAAAAATAGGAAACTTTAGGATCAAATTAGGGATCAAAGGATACTCATTATCATTTGGTTGGTCATTTAGACTAAGAATGGACTTATTCAAACATGGACTATGATCATATACCAACCAAACAACCTAGGAAAAACTAACCGGGCAAGTTCTAGATTAAACACACAAAATCAAACAAGGTGAACACCTCTCATATGCACGACACAAGGTTGTATTATTAAATACTAACTATTAGGTTTATGCAATGCTAAGTTATGATTATTAGTCTCTAATACTAATGACATAATAAGATTAATAATGGTCACAACATATCTTCTCAACACATAGTTCATAAATTTTTGTAGCAGGGCTATCATTTTTCCAAACACAAAAAAAATACAAAGCATTTGAATACACCAAGGTTCCTCATTTTTATCCTTTTCAAACAACGGAAAAGATAAAAAATATCATGAACACAAAAAAATAACCTAAACATTTGGCTCTACTATAATAGCACACCCTGGAGAAAAGAGACACAACAACAAAAACCTCAGGTAGTTGGTACACCCCCACCCTTAACTAAAAATTAATGCAATTTCCCCAGTGTATACTAAGAAACTAAAGAACATATGGGCATAGGGACATATCTAAGATGCTCTAGGAATTTTTGGTGGGCTCGCCCCTATCTAGTGCATCAAATGGCACATCGAGCATAGTACTAAAAGGTGGTGGTGGTGCTCGACTAGAGGAGGCACCCAAATCACGTTGGGAATGCTTACTCGCATCAATATGCAGCTGAATAACACACTCTGTGGTGGCATTCTTCTTATCCCGCCTAAAATTATTTGAGCTATCACTCTGCTCGATATTCTTACGTTCTTTCTTGGACCCAATAATCTGGGTGACACATCCTCAATAAACAAAACAAATATCAGTAGTGGTGGTGTAGGCAACAACTACATAAAGAAAGATATCACTAGAGAAATGATAGGAATAGGGCTCTCAGCTAAAGCCCAAACCTCCAATCTTAATGTGTCCACTTTCTCACATAGGATCAATAAGTCAGGCACCTTGCAGAGTCGATCTCCCATTTGGATCTCAAAACTATCAATCCATTCTTATAGCTCTCTAGTAAACTACTCTATAGCGGCCATCATCCTTGACTCCACTCGTACCTTAGATGCCTCTAAAATAGTACGTACCTAAGGATGGATCAAACCAAATAACTTTGCCAATTAGTCATCGGTATGTGTGTAGTTCTCTATCAACTCCTGCTGTCTGTCTACCAACTGCTGCAAAAACTCCCATGACACTATCACCATACCTTAAACTTATAGGCAAGGGGGCCTTGTAGAAGTAGAAGGTGGAGTTAAAGTGCATGTATCCCCCTCACTGCCTGTCGTAGAAGAAGGCTCTACCCATCGACTACTTGTAACAACAATGCCCCACACTGTCAGCCTATATCAATATGCTCACCTGACTCTAAAGGTGCAACAATCCAAGTCAATATTAGAACCATGTTTCAAGATCATACAAAATTAAATATCATGTTTTCATAGTTTGGTAAGTGATTTAGACATATATTAAGGCCTCAAACAACTCCTAGCTTATATAGACAAGTCAAAATATTCTTTACCAATTTAATTCGTTTGAAGAATATTCCGATAGTCAACTTCAAACGAGCATAAATTTTAAAGTATTAAGTATTTTTTAGGTCAAGACACACAAAAATATAGATAATTAAATTCTATCCAACGATACTAGTTTCACCTTAGTCCGATATTGAAGTAAAATATATGGCCAAATTACTAAAGTACTATCAAAGCTGCCAGTGACCACACTCATGATGATACTCATAGTCAGACCCTATGAGTCATCCAGATAACTCATTGTCACGGTAGCGGGAACTAAAATTTGGGTCCTGGGACTATGACTCAAGTTATGACTCGTGGACAGACAGTACGAGTCATAGCCTATGACTCACCATTTTAATACCAAAACTATATTGTTTAAGCACTCCAAGGGCTGGATTATTTGTGAGAGAAAAAAGTGATTTTCCTCTTCAAGCAAGAAATAGGGCTTTTCAACTTTCGGCTTCAAATCCAAAGATTTCTTCATGGTTTTAAACCTCAAGTATGTGGGATTTCATCAATAGGTTTCCTTTCATGCATTGAGTCCCAAAGATAACTCAATTTCTCAAGTTTAATTCACTCTTCAAGTTTAGGGTTTCTGCGAAAGGCACTAATTTCTTAAGTTTTTAGTTTATTTTTTAACTAAACCATGGATATATGTTTGAGAATATTCCCATACTCACAATTATAAATCTCATTATATTGATAAATTCTTAATTTTTGGACTTGATTAATGAAATTTATTATTATGTTCGAATTTTAATATTGCCATATTTAGTTGCATTCTTCAGAGATGGTGGGTAGTTAATACCCAATGACCTAGGATTTTATGCATGCACTTACAAATGCTATATTATCTAGCTTACAAGTTATTGAGTACTTTTAGATTATACATTTATTATCAATTTTTAGAATATTATTATAATTGAGCATTTTTAGTTATCAGTGTCATTCAGTTGGGAGTAGTACCTAGCATTGAGCGAAAATAGGGATTGAGGCTCACCTGAAATGAAACACCAAGGTGTTAGCCTCTAATAAATTTTGAGTTTTGAATTTACTATCTTGACTACGACTCACTATATGAGTTGTAGGGTTTTTATACGGGTCTTGAGACCCCAATCATAGCCTATCCAGTATACTTGCCTAGTGTTCTACTCTGAGTACGACTTGTACCTCATGAGTCATTAGGATTCATTATGAGTCATGATACTAGATAAATGAGCTCCACTCTTTTGGGATTTATGCTTTAAGGGCCAAAACTTAGAATATATTACTTGATCATCCTAGGGAAGCACATACAAGATTGGAGGATAGATTTGAGCATGGGAATAGTTATATTTCATAATTTTCACCCTTGTAGTATTAATATACGTTGCATTTGAAAGATAGCATGGAGTGTACGAGGTCCACAAAGAAAAGTAAGGGCATTTGGGCCCATATATGGGCATTTGGTATTTAGGGCCACTTTTGGACCCCTTGATGTTTAGGGTCACTTTTGGGCCCATCTTTTAATAAGTAGCCCATGGCTATAAATAGATAGTTTTCCTTCATATTAGATATAGTTGTTAAATCATGAATTGAAATACAGTTGCGAGTGTTATTGAAACTTCTTAGGAGTTTCTTTGGTTGTCTAGAAACATAGGTGCTTGGGATCCATTTTGTTTGTGTCCTTGTAAGAGAATGGTTTTGTCTGTAATTGATAGGAAGGTATAGGGTTTAGTATACCCTTTGTTGTCCTCTCGTTATTGATTAATTTCAATCTATCTATCCTTTAATTTATTGTCTCACTTTCCTTTGTTTTCTTTTATTTTTGTGTTAACTTTTGTTTTCATATTTTATGTCTTGTATCATTTGGTATCATATCCAAGATTGATTTCAATCCTATTAAGTTAATCTTGGGTTTGTTATCTTGAAAATCACAAAAAAAGAAGTGTACAAATAAAAAATTCCAAAAAAGTGCTATTCTTATTTTTGACCTTATGTCAAGTTTTGAGTCTTTGAGTTTGTTGTTTTCTTGTGTTTTTAGTTTAGATTCTTGTTTTCTAACTCTATAAGAGTCTAGGGTTTGAATTTGAGCTAAATCGGAGTTGATTTAAGTGTACCAATGGTGTGGGCTTGAACTTGAATAAAGTGAGGTGGGTTTGAGATCTAGAGTTTTTGGTTGAGAAATTGGACAAATTGATGTTTGGAATGTGTTTTGAAGGTTGAAATAGCCTTGGTTCAAAGTTTCATCGCATTCCATTGGTTTAAAAGTTAGAAAGATTGATATTCTTGGTGTTGGTGTATTCTTGAGGAGATTGTTATATTCATCTTAAAAGTTCATCCAAAAGAAGGCGTTTGATCCAAAAAGAGCAAAGAAAAAGGTGTTGTACTTGTTTATTAATGGGAATATTCCAATCTTTCAAAAAGAGAAAAGAATCAAAAGACATCAAAAAGGAATATTCAAAAAGAAGAAGACAGAGGAGAGTACAAAGGGGGGGGGGACCACAAGAAATTCAAGCTTCTTGAGTTTGAAAATTCAAATTGAAGAGTCCAAAAAATCTTGAATTTTTGTCCAAATCAGCCCCCTAACAACACCAATCCAAGCTTATCAACCTCCTCTCAACATCAAATCCAAGTCCTAAACATATCTCATCACTCTAAAAACTCCATTTCTCTAGATTTGAATTCTAGTTTCATTTTCTTCATTATTATATGTCATTTTTGTTTGTTCTTCTTTTATATATTAAATTCTTGTGTATTTTCTTTCTTTTATCTTTGGTTTCTTAGTTAAACTCTTGAATTCAAGTCTCTCGTGTTATGTTTCTTTGTTCATTTTATCATTTTTGATTTGTTTCTTTCTTATTTTGATTTTTGAATTCAAAGTCCTTACCTTTATCTTTAAAAAGAGTCATCAATAGTTGTTTCCTCTCTTTTATCAATTGTACTAAGAAGATATTGGTGGATCAACTATTGATACCCTTATGGAAGCTCTCATGGGGATGGAACGAACAATGGATAAAATAAATAGATCCATGACACGAATTGAAGATACATTAGAAAACATGGAGAAGTGACTCATTTACCAAACACAGGTGTTCAACCATCAAAATTGTACCCCAAGAGCTTAAGAATAAGTCCAATTAAGTAATGAGTCTTCCCAACTTAAAAAAGGCAATTCTAACATTGATTCTTTGTTACTTGATAACCCTGATACTAGCATTTTACCTAGCATCACTCATTCATTTGTGCAGGTTTATGAACAAACAACCTCAAAGGAGGATACAAGGAAAATTCCTTATGAAAATGAGCTTAAAGGCCTAACAGAATTCCTTCCAAAGGATTCAAAGCTTGAAAATATGATGACAAGTCAATAAAAGAGTTAGATTCGAGGAAGAATCCTCTTCAAAAAAGGGAGGATGATACGATCCAAATGATCTCTACTTTTTTGGGATCTATGCTTCAAGGGACAAGCCTTAGAATCTACGACTTGATCATCCTAGGGAAGCACAGACAGGATTGAAGGATAGCTGGGAGCATGAGAATAATTATATTTGATGGTGTCCTCCCTTATGGTATTGAGCAACATCGCATTTGGAAGATAGCGTGGAGAGTATGAGGTCCACAAAGAAAAGGAAGGGCGTTTAGGCCTATATATGGGCATTTGGTATTTAGGGGCACTTTTAGGCCCCTTGATATTTAGGGTCACTTTTGGGCCCATCTTGTAATAAGTAGCCCATGGATATAAATAGCTAGTTTTCCTTCATTATAGACTTAGTTGTTGAATGATGAATTGAGATACTTTTGCGAGTGTTATTAAAACTTGTTGGGAATTTCTTTGGTTGTCTAGAAATGTGGGTGCTCGGGATCCATTTTCGTTGTGTCCTCGTAAGAGGTTGGTATTGTCGGTAATTTATAGGAAGGTCTAGGGTTTAGTATACCCTTGGTTGTCCTCTTGTTATTGATTTATGACAATCTATCTATCCCTTACTTTATTGTTTCATTTTCCTTTGTTTTCTTTTATTTTTGTGTTCACTTCTATTTTTGTATTTTACCTCTCGTAAGTCATATATTACAAATCATAGGCTAACCAGTGTACTATCCCAATGTTTTTGATGTCAATACAACTAGACTCAACGAGTTGTATTGACTCATTACGAGTCTTAATGTGCCTTTCGTAAGGTAACTAGTATAGGGCCTTGGTGGTTCTGTCTTTACTACGACTTGGAACCTATGAGTCGTAGGGTTACGATATGAGTTGTATGGTTCTTCTTGTAACCAAAACAGTATAGGTTCCCATGGAAGCTGTCTAACCTACGAATAAGGGCCATGAGTCATAGGGTGACCACTATGAGTCGTAAGGTCACCCGTAGAGACTGGGTGACCATTTCAGTTTTTAATTTAAGGGGCACTTTGATTATTTCCCTCCCTACCCCCTTAGACACCACATCCATAAAACACCAAGGAGGGATTATTTTCAACACTTTAACATATCAAATACTTTTTTCACTCTCTCACATTCCCCATTCAAGACAAGTCTAAGATTTTAAGGGAAGTAGTTATCTAGGGTTCTAAGGGTGGTTTCTTATTCAAGTTTCTTGGTGATTAAGGCATGTATCTATCTCCTTACACTTTGATTTTTTTAATGGCATGATATTGGTTTATTATTTACATGGTTTTGATATTGGGATTTGAATTACGGGTTGAGGGTTTTGGATACAAATTGTTTGAATGTTTTTCCCATGATTACTGTTTATTTATTATGCATTGAATTGTTAGTTTGTACACTCATTGGGGTGCATGGGAATGGTGAATGAATTTAGGGGTACAATGATTCATCAAACTTGTGAACAATGTAATTAGGGGTACAAGGATTACCCAAATAATTGGATTTTGGTATTGAAATTGATAAGAACCCCGACCCACTTGCATTGTTGGTTTGGGAATGTGATTTATCAATTGGCTTGACTTATTTCTATAAAACTAATGCATTGCATAAATGGAAAAATTATTATGGATGGCTGTGAAAACCTGTTGGGGTACATGGATTCACCCAAGTGGATAATAATGGTCTTGAAAATCTTGTGAGGCTCAAGGAATCCCCCAAGTTGATTTTAATAATGGAGTCTGGGGTACAAGGATTCCCCAAAGTATTGGCTTAATGACATTTCTTGCAAGATGTAGTTGGTATGACGATCCACTTAATGATGACTTATAATTGACTCCTTAATGTAAGGTTGGGTTATATGTTAAATTTTTTAATTGGTCTTAATTGGGATTGTGTTAGCTAGTTGTGAAAGGGTGAGTCCCGAAGGAATGATACTGGAAACTCATGTTTGCCGACATGATGGTTTGTCTTAATGAACATGTGCTTATTTCACACACTATATATATTTGTATCATGGATGGCGAAGGGTACGAGGATTCCCAAGACTTCAATGGTATCCCTAGTTCATTCGTCTAATACGCACTGGGGTCCAACCAGAGAGAGACACTAATACAAGATGAAACTACAAAAATAGAAATGAACACGAAAATAAAGAAAAATGAGACAATAAAAGATAGATAGATTGACATACATCAATATTGATAGGAAAACCAAGGTTTTACTAAACCCTAGACCTTCCTATCAATCACCGATAATACCCTCTTTCGAGAACACAAACGGGAATGGATTCCCGAGCACACATATTTCTAAGTAAATCAATAAAACTCCCAAAAAGTTTCCATAAAATACTGTCAAGTATAAACTTACATCATTATTAATCATCTACCCTAAAAATGACAAAAGTCCTAGCTATTTATATGCCAAAGGCCATTATTACAACTTGGGCCCAAAAGTGACCCTAAATGCAACATGGGGCTGGGCCCAAAAGTGACCCAAGAGCCCCAAAACAATGCAATTGGAGCATATGCGCTCTCAAATCCCAAGCAACCATCCAAAAACATTGTGGCTCAATGCTTCCTTTGATGAAATAATCAAATATAGCTTTTCCCGTGCTCCAAGCTATCCTCTAATCCTGTATATTCTTTCCTAAGATGATCAAGTCATAGATTCTAAGGTTTGGACCTTGAAGCATAGATCCCAAAAGAGTGGAGGTCATTTGGCTTGTACCATCTACCAAATGATATTAGACGAAAGTATAAAAATAGAAACAACACAAAAACAAAGGAAACACACTAAATACAAAATCACAAAAACAAGGAAACACGAAAATGGAATGATAAAGTAAAAGATAGATAGATTGACATAAATCGATAATGAGAGGACAAGCAAGAGTATACCAAACCCTAGACCTTTCTATCAATTACCAATAACACCAACCTCTTACGAAGACACAATAGAAATAGATTCTCGAGCATCCACATTTTTAAACAACCAAGTTTCAATAAAACACTCTTAAGTATCAACTTACATTATCATTAATCAACTACACTAAAAATGATATGAGTCCTAGATATTTATAGGCCAAAGTCAATTTATTACAACTTGGGCCCAAAGGTGACCTTAAATGCAACTTGGGCCAAAAAGTGACCTAAGAGCCTAAAATAATACAATTGGCGCATATGCACTCTCAAAGCCTAAGCGATCATCCAATCCTGGGTCAATGCCTCTATGGATGACATTATCAAATGTAGCTTATCCCACCCTCCAAGCTATCCTCCAATCTCATATGTGTTTTCCTAAGATGATCAAGTCATAGATTCTAAGGTTTGGCCCTTGAAGCATAAATCCCAATAGAGTGGAGATCATTTGGCTCATATCATCCTCTGTCTTAAAAAGGATTCATCCTCAAATCCAAAACTTTTATTGACTTGTCATCATACTTTCCAAGCTTGGAATCCTTTGGCAAGAACTTCGTTAGGACTTTAAGCTCATTTTCATAAGGCATTTTCCTTGATTCCTCCTTTGAGATTGTTTGTTCATGAACCTGTATAAATGAAGGAGTGATGCTTAGTAAAATGCTAGCATCATGGTTAGAAAGTAACAATGGACCCATGTTGGAATTGAATTTTTCAATTTGGGAAGACTCATTGCTTAATTGTACATGTTCTTGAGGTCTTGGTTAATGAGTCATTTCTCCATGTTTTCCAATGTATCTTTAATTCATGTCATGGATCCATTTATTTTATCCATCGTTCGTTTCATCCCCATGAGAGCTTCCATAAGGGTATCAATGGATGCTCCACCCATAGATTCTTAGTGCAATTGAGAAAAGAGAGGAAAAAACTATTGATGACTTATTTTAAAGAAAAAGGTAAGGACTTTGAATTCAAGAATCAAAATAAGAAAGAAACAAATCAAAATGACAAAATGAACAAAGAAATATAACACGAGAGACTTGAATTCAAGAGTTTAACTAAGAAACCAAAGATAAAATAAATAAAAGACAAAAGAAATTAAGAAATAAAATAAGGATAAACAAGAATGACATTTAAGAATGAAGAAAATGAAACTAGAATTCAAACCTAGAGCAACAGAGTTTTTAGACTGATGAGATGTTTTTAGGACTTGGATTTGATGTTGAGAATAGGTTGATAAGATTAGATTGGTGTTGTTAGGGGGATTCTTTGGATGAAAATTCAAGAGTTTTGGGCTCTTCAATTTGAATTTTAAAACTCAAGAAGCTTGAGTTTCTTGTGGTCCCCCCTTTGTACTCTCCTCTGTCTTCTTCTTTTGGAATATTCCTTTTTGATGCCTTTTGATTCTTTTCTCATTTTGGAAGATTGGAATATTCCCACAAATAAACAAGTACAACACCCCTTTCTTGGCTATTTTTGGATCAAACACCTTCCTTTGGTTGAACTATAACAGTCTCCTCAAGAACACACCAAGAACACCAAGAACATCAATCTTTCTAACTTTTGAACCGATGATCAAAATGCGATGAAATTTTGAACCAAGGATATTTTTAACTTTCTAAACCATTCCAAATATCAATTTGTTCAATTTCTCGACCGAAAATTCCAGATCTCGAACCCAACTCACTTTCTTCAAGTTCAAGCCCACAATAATGGTAGAATACTCGAATCAACTCAGATTTAGATTAAATTCTAACCCTAGACTCCTATAGTGTTAGAGAACACAAATCTAAAACTAGTAATACAAAAAAAATAAAATTAAAAACTCAAATTTTGACCTAGGGTTAAAAACAAGAATAGTATTTTATTTTGGAATTTTTGATTTTGACACTTCTTTTTTTGTGATTTTAAGGATAACAAACCCAAGATTAATTTTGTAGGAACGAAATCAAGCTCAACTCTAATAACAAATGATATAAGACAAAACTACGAAAATGAAAATGAATACGAAAACAGAGAAAAACAAAGGAAAATGAGACAATAAAGTAAATGATAGATAGATTGCCATAAATCAATAATGAGAGGACAACCATGGGTATAATAAACCCTAGACCTTTCTATTAATCACCGAAAACACCAATCTCTTACAAGGACACAAACGAGAATGGATTCCCAGCACCCATGTTTCTAAGCAAATCAATGAAACTTCCAACAAGTTTCCATAAAACACTCTCAAGTGTCTACTTAAATCATCATTAATCATCTACCATAAAAATTACAAGAGCCTTACCTATTTATAGGCTAAAGTCCATTTATTTCAACTTAGGCCAAAAAGTGACCCAAGAGCCCCAAAACAAGGCAACTGGCACATATGCACTCTCGAAGTCCAAGCAATCATCCAAACATGTCGTGGCTTAATGCTTCCATAGATGACATCATCAAATGTAGCTTCTTCTACACTCAAAGCTATCCTCCAATCCCATATATGCTTTCGTAGGATGATCAAGGAGTAGATTCTAAGGTTTGGCCCTTGAAGCATAGATCCTAAAAGAGTGGATCTTATTTGGCTCGTATCAGAAACTAGACCCATTTATCCTGTAGGTAGTTTTATGACGATCAAGCTACACAATCCAAGTTAAGATTTTCAAATGATATGATAAGCGTTGTTCCCTACGTTGGCATGTTATATGTATGTACAAGCATATGCTTGTATGCATTTGGATTTTTGGACTGATTTTGGATTATTGATCATGGAATTACTTTATCCCTTATCCCTGAGTTACATTCTAGTGCTTAACCTGCTAACTATCTCTGGACGCTGTATCCCCGTGCAATGCAGGCATTGGAAATATTTCTAATTTTCCTGCGTAGTGACTATATGATCGTGGGATAGCTCATGAGTTGAATTGAGTGGTGAGCTCCTATACTTTGGGAGACCTTATTTTATGTTTTGGTTTTCTATTATTATAGATTATTATTTTGGCTCCTTTTAGCTATTGTCTGAGGCATATCCCAACTTAGATTGTCTTTAGTTTTTATAAAGGCTTATGGATATTGCTATGGACTTAGGTATCGGTATTTCATTGTTGACATTGTTAGATTTCTTTTGGTTATTGATTATGATATCTTGTTATATGTTTGGAATTTATCTGCAACTAGGGTATTTGTCTCTATCTGGATAGGTAAATGGGATGGTCTTCGGTACACAACAGACTTGAGATACCCATCACAGTCAGGCCCTGGTTAGATTTATGACAAAGTGTGTATCAGAGCCTAGGTTCATGGTCAATTGGGTGTCCACAAAGCCGTGTCAAGTAGAGTTTCTTTTATAGATATGTAGCATGCCACATTTATAAGAGAGAGGCTATGAGGATTTAGGAATATTTCCCTTTCTTCTTGTTCTATTTTCAGGATATAGAGTCTAAGGTCAATAATCTCCTCTAATTCCCATTTATTTGTATTTCAGATGATACTTACCAAATAATCTGAAGCTCATGGAAATTTTTTTATCTTACCTGAGGAAAATATGGATAAAATTCATCCTACTTACGGGGTACAAACTCGATGATAAAAACCAACTATGGAAACACGAAAAAAATATTAAAAACACCACGACAGAAATAATAACACAAGATAATAAGATGAAAACAAGCTAAGGAAACAAGACACTAACCGATTTCAATATAACAAGAGGCAAAACACCAAAACAATTACAAGAAAGTAAGGCTAGGTAGTGAGACATACACTATTACAAGACCTAAGAACCAATGGATGTATCAAATCCTAGGATACCTAACACCAATAATACTAACACCACACTCTTACTTGAACCCAAGAAGGAATCCACCATTTAAGAACCCAAGTTTCTAACCCAAAATGCAACACTAGTGATTCCACACTAAGTGCTACCCTAGTTACCATTTTGCTGCACTCTCTCTTAAGAGATGAGTTCTTTCAATATCAATCAACAACTAAAGAGTAAATAACCTAATATTAGCCTACTTATAGTCCATTACATAACAAAAGATGAAATATCCAAAAGACCCTTAATGAAGGGGGAGCCCTTGGAGTGTAAGATAGGGGAAACTTTGGAGTGTTTCAGGGCCCTTTTTCACACTTCAATATGTACACTCCCTTTGAAGGATTCATGACACACTCACACACATTCATTTTCATGAAATAGCCTTAAAGATTTTGCATGTCCCAAGCTTGGCTCCTTGTGAATGGTATTGAGATCTTTGTGCCCGTATCATCCTCTCCATCTTTAAAGAAATTTTACCTTAAATTCATACCTTGGGGTGTGTCACGGCAGCCCGTCATCTTTTTCCCAATGTTGGGATTTTTAGTCAAGGACTCATCTGGTGGTCAAGGGGTGTTTGTAAGAAACTCTCCTTGGATCCTCCTTTGGAAGCACATGTCCTTCAACCTGCACCTAAGAAGAATTGATACTAGGTAAAATTCTAGTATCTAGGTTAGTGAGTAACAAAGGGGTTTTGTGGGAAAGTCCCATGATCAAGTGTTTCTTTCCCTTTGGTAGCATTGTTTCCTCTCCCTCTCCACCTCTCCTACTCTCGGCTTTCTCCTTCCGATCCCTCTTTTCTTTCTTCTTCAACTCTCCCACTTATTGATAAAATTCACTCACTTGAGATGGTGAGAGAGGGTAGAGTGTAAACTTTTGGCCATTGAGTTCAATGGTGTACCTATTGGTTCTTTGATCATGCTTGGTAGACCTATCAAATTGCCATGACCTACCCAATAATAAGTGACAAGATTGCATAAGGAACACATCATAAAGTACCTCATCTTGATAATTCCCTATTTTGAACTGAATCACTACTTGTCAAGTTACCATCAACTGTCCACATGCATTCAACTATTGAAGCTTGTAAGGATTTACATGAGGGGTAGTGGGTAGTTTCAAGATGTCAACTATAGCGGCACTAGTAATATTAACAAAACTACCACTATCAATGATCATTGAGCACACACCTCATTTAATACGGCATTTGGTATGAAAAATATTCTTTGTTTGACTTGGATCAACCAAAGCCTTAATAATTATGGATCTTCTTACCATAAAACTAGGCACCTCATATTCACCATCATCCAGCCAAACATCTTCTCCACCTTATTTATTTTGAACCTCAATTTCTTCTTGCTCTTTATATCTAAGGATCACATTTCTCTAATTTGGGCATTCATTAGCCTTTTTTCCCCACCCTTGACATTTGAAGCATCGAAGTCCCTTGGAGTGAGAAGGAGGATTAGGTTTAACTTTATTTCTTACCTTTGGGAAGCCTTAGCCTCAGCTTGGATATCCTTGGTCTCGGGTTACTAGGCATTGAATGATGGATCCTTTTCATTATGCCAACTCGAGGGAGATTGTCCTTTGTATTTGTAACCTGACCTATCTTTGAGCTCTCTTTCAACCTCAAATGCTACTTAGAAGATGCCATATATAGTGTCAAACTTGTGAAGAGTCATATGGGTAGAGATGTCAACCCGAATTTAAACATACAATGTCACGACTTACTTGTTTTCCTCAGTGATCAAGCTTCAACATCAATTGTTGGAACTCATCATAGTAAGCCATGACACTCTTTCAACCTTGCCTCATGTTGTACAACATGGCAAGGAGCTTATGCCTATAAGTCTCTAGCAAGTACCTTTGTCTCATAAGGTTCTTCAATCTAAACCAATGAGGGGGTTGTCCCTCAATCAATTCATTAGCAAACCTCTTAACATACTCCCACCATATGTTGGCATACCCATCAAAGTGAGATATAGCATAGTAACTCTTCTTTTCTTTGGTGATATCATTAAGTTGGAATATCTTGTCACAAGATGACCCTATTCAAGATAAGCTTTGGGATCACTCTCACCCTTGAAAATGGAAAGACTCATTTTGATGTAGTTGATACCCATATCCCTATCTTGGTGGCAGTTTCCTTGTTAGTTCCATTGACCAATTCTTCCTCCATGACCTAGGTATTTCTTTTGATCTATATGCCTTCCTGTCATCTTATTTTCCATCATATAAGCTTCATTATAGGCTCCATACCCTTCATTTTCCTCTCTACCATAGTCCTCTACATGGACAGGTTAGTTTGATTTGGTGGGGGTTTAGGCCTTTGGTTAAGTGGAGCTTGGATTTGAGGGTTCGGGTTTAGTGGATGCATTTGGCTTCTAAGTCCTTATTGTTAGAATTGATCAAGTTATGGGGGAAGTGGCCTATTGAGGTCTCGGTCTTGAAGGTAAATGGTAGTTTGGCTTATGGTATTTTGTGGTTGTCTTGGAGGATTGAACATTTGATATAAGTTTTCGAGGGTTATGTGGGCGGAAGTAGTTTGGTCATGTCCACTTGAATAAACATGGTAGTGTTGAGGAGTAGAAGGAAAAGAATTCCTCCAACTCTCCACTTGATCCAACCTCTCACTCAACAATGACATATCCATTTGCATTTTTTCCATGCTTCGATTGAGAGCATTAATCCCAACCAAGATAGTACTAAGAACATTGTTATCCATGGTTTTAGAGGTTGTCCCCTCGGTTTCCATTGTACCTAAGAAGTTACCTACAAAACAACAAACAAGCTAGTTGTAAAAGAAATAACCTCACACTCTCCTCTCTTTGGATACCTCACACTTAGTCTCATAAGTGTTGAAAGTTGGCTTGTACTCCATGAGAAGTTGAGGTTTGATTTTTACTCTTGTCTGGAATGGATTTTCATTTGAAATACTCAAATGAAATCTTGTTCGAACTTCAACCTAGGATTTATAATGAATCAAAAGACAAAAGCACACAAGGAACATAAACATGAATAAGACGAACTCAAAAAACTAACTTACAACCTAGTAGGTGATTACGAGCTTGTCAATTAGTACTAGAATCAGCAAATATAACAAAAGGAACAAGAAAAAGAAACTAAGAATCCAAAATTTTGAGCCTAAAGTTGGTGATTTGTATGGAAATGGGTGACATAGCAGCCTTAGATTGGTTGCGACTTTTGAAGAGTTCTTGTTTTTCCAACTTTGAAATTTTGTTCAACTTTCAATTTTTGGAATAGTATAATCGGTTTTAGAGGAGAAGAAAGCAAGTTTTGGAGCCTAAAAAGGGTTGACCTTCTTTGTACCTATTTGGCAAAACACCTTTTTGAAGGGTTGTTGGCCCTTTCCTCTTTTGTTACTCTTGGAAAGTCCCCTTACTCCTTTTTGGTAACAAGTCTTTTTGGAAATCCTTTTGTCTCTTTACTTCTTTGGTATAATTTTGGGACTTGTTTTAAGACAAACAAAAGGACCACAGTCTTTCCACTTGGTCTTAAGATAAAACAACTACTACTGAGGATTTTTCTTATCACAAGACATGAAGATTAGTCAAGAACACCAAGAACCTTTAATAGAGATTTGAAGTCCAAGGGTCACGTTGAAACTCCAAAAAAACAACACTATTTCAACTCAAATCCACAACAACAATACCAACAACACACATTCAACTTCAAACACACAACAACATCACCAATAATACATGCTTAAGCCTTGAATCCACAACAACATACGTAGAAGCTCTATTTGGATCTTGACCCTATTAGTGTTAGAAAAGAAGAAATTAACACTAGTAATAATCAAAACACACCAAAGAATCCTAGATCTAGACTCAAAGTTTTGGCCAAGGTACAAATAAGAAAGACAACTTCTCGTCCAAACAAGAACAACTATTTTGTGAGATTTTCTAGTCAACAAGGCCAAGATTGATCTCATAGGAATGAAATCAATCCTTTCTTTGATACCAAATGATACAAACCAACTATGGAAATATGAAAACAAGTTTTAAAAACACCATGAAAGCAACAACAACACAAGATAACAAGATGAAAACAAGCTAAGGAAACAAGACACCAACCAATTTCAATATAACAAGAGGCAAAACACCAAAATAATTATAAGAAAGTAAGGATAGGTAGTGAGACATACACTATTACATAACCTTAGAACCAAAGGATGTATCAAATCCTAGGACCCCTAAGACTAATAATGGTAACACCACCCTCTTACTTGAACCCAAGAGGGAATCCACCACTTAAAAACCCAAGTTTCTAAGCCAAATACAACACTAGTGATTCCACACTAAGTGATACCCTAGTTATAGTTTTTCTACACTCTCTCTCAAGAGATGAGTTCTTTCAATATCAATTAATAATTAAAGATTAAATGACCTAAAATTATGCTACTTATAATCTATTACATAACAAAAGATGAAATATCCAAAAGACCCTTAATGAAAGGGGCACCTTTGGAGTGTAACTAAAGGATGCTTTGGAGTGTTTCAAAGCCCTTATTCATAATTCAATATGTAAAATATCTTAGATAAATTCATTACACACTCATATATGTCCATCTTCGTGAACTAGCCTTGAAGATTTTGCAATTCTTGAGCTTGGCTCCTTGTAAATGGTCTTGTGCTCTTTGTACCCATGTCACTCGGTCTAGGGTCACTGCTTCTAATTTTCCTCAGGAAGTTCCACCGATATCCATTGATCCTTATCTATATGGTGGCATCCATGCTCATTTACCTCAAGAAGATATAACCAAGTAGAGTTTCATCATTTTATTTATCAGTTATCTCAGTTGGTGACATGTCAGTTAGGTCCAATTGAAGTTTTTATGAGTTCTTATGAGGATACTAGAATTTTCTAGTTTATAAGGTTGAATCCTCCTATTTTTACTAGTCCTAAGGTTGAGTAGGATTCTCAAGGTTTTATAGATAAGATAGAGAAGATCTTTAGGTTATATATACTACTAATGTAGAGAGTGTGGAATTCACTATTTATTAATTAAAGGATATAACATATTAGTGGTATGAAGAGTGGGATAAACTTAAGGGTGATGATGCTAAGTCATCCTTATGGGATGAATTTTTGAGTGCTTTTCTTGATTGTTTCTTTCCTCAAGAGTTGAGGGATACAAAAGCTTGGGAATTCGTAAATTTAAGGCAATTCAAAATAATCGTGAAGGAGTATGTCTTGAAGTTCCATCAGTTTTCATGTTATCCTCTTTAGTTAGTGTTTAGCATGAGGGCTAGAATGAAGAAATTTGCATCTGAGTTGTCCTATGATTTGATTTTGGAAAGCAAGGTTTGTGGTGGATATCTCTAGACCTATGGTATATATGAAATAAGTTGAAGAGTAAAAAAAGCTAGCCAAGATGGGAGAGAGGTAGAGTAAGACATTTTTATAGTCAGATTAGGATAAAGGTCAACACCAGACTGGTAGAGATGCTGGAAAATGGTCAAAGAAGAAGTGTGGAAATTGTTTTTATTTGATGGCTAGTTCTCCTTATATAAAGTCATTTGATGATCATCATTATTAGAGTAGTGATGGTCCTAAGGCATAGGGTGCCCAATCTCAGGCCAGCGAGGCCCAATCAGCTTCATCCTATCTTCAATGTCGATTTTGTAGTTAGTTGCATCATGGTTTTTATGATGAGAGAAGGAATTGATGTTTCAATTATGGTCAACCTAGACATATGCAGAGAATTTTTCCCATAGGTAAAGGTTGCTTTGGGAGCTAATAAGGTTCCTATAGCTACTTCTTTAGCTCTAGCACCAAAGGGTACCACTTCTAGTGCCGGCCTTAGCCGAAATCATCTATATGCTCTTGCCACCCACTAGGAGTCTGAGGTATCTCCTGATATCATCACTGGTATATTATAACTCTTTTCCCGTGATATGTACTGCTTACTTAATATAGGGTCTTCTCTTTCTTATGTATATATGGTTGTTTATTTTAGTTTGATCCCAAGTGTATTTTTGACCCTTTTTCTATATCTACCTCGATGAGTGACTCTATTATGGCTAAAAGGGTCTATAGGGGTTGTATTGAAGCTATTTGTGGTAGGGAAACTTTGGTAGATCAAATAAAGTTGGATGTGCTAGATTTTAATATTATCTTGGATATGGATTTGCTTTATTCGTGCTATGCCTCTTTAGACTATCGTACCCATAAGGTCATTTTCAAATTCGCCAATGAGTCAGTTATTGAGTGGGAAGGGAGTTTCCTAGTGCCTAAGAGAAGGTTCATATCTTATCTTAGAGCTTATAAGTTAATTTCTAGGTGGTGTCTTTGTCATTTGGTCTGGGTTAAAGATTCTAACTCAGGGTCTATTGATATAATTTGTTCTTGCGGTTAATGAATTTCCTAAGGTCTTCTCCAATGATCTTCCTGGTATCCTTCCAGATAGGGAAATTAAGTTTGGGATTAATCTTTTCTGGGACACTCATCCTATCTCTATCCCTCCCTATAGAATAGCTCCAACTGAGTTGAAGGATCTTAAGGAGTAGTTGAAAAATCTCTTTGATAAGGGTTTTATCCATCCCAACATATCTCCGTAGGGTGCTCCTATTTTCTTCGTGCGTAAGAAGGATGGTTCCCTTTCGATGTGTATAGATTACCACCTATTTAGTAAGGTGACGGTGAAGATAAGTATCCTTTCCCTAGGATTGGTGACCTATTTGACTAGCTTTAGGGTGCTAACTACTTTTCTAATATTTATCTCTAGTATGGGTATCATCAACTGGGGATTAGGGAAATGCAATCCCTTAGACTTCTTTCCAAACTCAGTATGGTCATTTTGAGTTTTTGGTGATGTCCTTTGGTTTAAATAATGCTCAGGAAGCATTTATTGATAAAAGCATAAAGAGAACAAGGATTACAAGGTCTTGTGAAGGTTCAATTTTTGGATTTTTCAAGTGATTGAAGTCCTTTGGAAGCCTTTTCAAAGTCTTGTCCAAGTGAAAAAAGGAAGAGGGTTCCCACTCTCAAGAGGAACCTCTCATTAAGGGCCCTAAGGACTTTTTACACTCCAAAATTACACTCAAGAGGTGCATCCTTAAAGGTCTCATTACGGGCAATTTAGTCTTTGTGTTGTAATAAGTATAAATATACATTTAACTTCTATTTTCATTAGTTTTGATGAATTGATAGAGTTAAACTCAAATTGTATTTTATTTCCTTAGTGTAGGGCTTGGAAAAGCCATCTTAGTATAGGTCTTGGAAAATACATTAAAACTAGGATCATCATTGAGTGTGGAATAACTCTTGTTGACATTTTGGCAAGAAAGGTCGGTGCTTGAGGAGTTGATCCCTTTGTGTTCACCTAAGAGTGTGGAGTTATCCTCCATTTGTGTTGTGTGTCTTGGTGTTTGATACACACTTTGGTATTATTCATTGGTGTAAGTGTATATCTCACTATCTATCCTTTACATTTATGCACTTTTCTTTTATTTCTTATTGAATCTGTATGTTCTGTTGTTCATCTACTCTTCTTTTAGTTGATGATTATTGGTCCCTTAGGAGTAATTTCATGTTTGGTAGTTTATTTTCTTATCATTTGGTATCAAAGACATGTATTAAAGTTGTTCCCATAACTCTAAGCCTTGGATCTAAGAACATCTCACAAAAAAAGAGTCTTGAGTCAAGAAAAATCACAAAAAAGTAGTTTCTTGTGTCTTGATAGTAGATCCAAATTTCTCAACTCAGATCTACCAATTTTTAGCTTGTTTTGATAGTTTCAAGTGTTATATTCTTGTTCTCTAGCACTTAAAGTGTCTAGATCTAAGTTTGGAGCAAGGTTTGGTTGAATTTGAGCTAGATCCACCATTGTTGTGCCTTGTTTGAAGCTTTTTGAGTTGGGATCTCGTGGTGCATATCTTTTTGTGGCATGTTTTTGGCTGATTTTGTGCTATTGGAGTTTACCTTGACCCAAGGAACCTAGATCAAAAAGAAAAATTGAAGTTAGAGTCCATTTTCCTTGTGGTCAAACTTTGGTCACCTCTTGAATATTCATATTGTTCTTCACCATCTTCATATCTTGTTGAAGAAGAATATTCAAAAAGGGTGTTAATCCATAAAAAGAAAGAGAGTGAAAAGGTTGTTTGTACAAAAGAATATTCCAGGAATATTCAAGTTATCCAAAGAAGAAGAGACAAAGGGAATATTCAAAGTACAATTGAAAGTACAAGTGGGGGGGGGGGGGGACCATTGATTTCAAATCCATTTGAACTTGCAAAAAGAGGCTCCAATCCTCCACTTTTCACCAAATTTTGTTCAAACTCTCTCCTAAGTTGATCCTTGGCTGAAACTCTAGTTGGGAATTGGAAAATTTTTGCAAAATCGACAACCAACCATGTTGTGCCACATCATCACTAGTTGATCAACCTAATAATCTCTAAACTAGATTTATTAGTTTCTCATTTTTTATTCTAGTTTCTTGTATGTTAATTCTATCACTAATTAACAAAATTATAAGTACCTACTAGGTTGGTAATTAGTCTAGAGTTTGTTCATTTCTTGTCTTTGATTTTTGTATGCTTTTCTCATTTTTAAGTCATAGTAACTTGTTAGTTCAAGTTCGAACATCATTTTTATCTGAGTCATATCAAACAAAAATTGATTCCGGGTCAAAGTAGATTCGCCACTCATTCACTTTCCAAGCATTACCAAGTTTTCAACACTTGTGAGACCAAGTGTAAGGTAAGAAATGAGTGTAAAAGTGTTGCCATTTATTAAACTAACTTTTTTGCTCATTTTTTAGGTTTTTTCTTGTTTGATAGGTACATTGAGCATGGAACCCAAGGGTTCAAGTGCTCCTTCACTTGTAAATGATGTCTTGGGAGTCTTATTGGCTCAGTTTGATGCCTTCTCCTGTGACTTGAAGGGTGAATTGGGAGCTATAAGAGGAGACTTGGATTCTTTGAAGGGTGGTGTGATTAGAATGAAAGAGGGAGTTTATAGACTTTGTCCACCAAAGCCTCCACAAAACCCAAACTATCAAGTCCAAAGTTCTCAAATTCGAGAGGTCCAAAGACCTTACACCCATAATTGAACAAAGTCTAATAAAAAGGACTTAGTACTCAAATGCTACCTCAAAATCTGAAGTACCAAGTTCCAAATTCACTTGACCAAAGTCTTTACCCTTTACAAGTCCAAACACCTCAAGTTCGAAGATCTTACACTTCACAAAATCCAATGACTCCTCTCTATAAGTTAGAATCCAAAGAGAATGAGGCTAAGACTCAAGATGGAGAAAATCCAATGACTCCTCTCCATAAGTTAGAATCCAAAGAGAATGAGGCTAATAATTAATATGGAGAGAAGATTGATATTGAGATACAAGAAGAGTGTGAAGAAAAAAGGGTAAGGGAAATAGAAACCATGGGTAGTGAAGTTGGAAGGGAAAAGAAATAATTGATTGTGGATATTGTCCACAAAGAATCCTTATTACTCACTAAACCAAATAATAGCATTTTCCCTAGTATTTTATCTTCTCATGTGTAGGTTCAAGACCTTAGATATCCCAAGGAGAAGCCCAAGGAAGTTCCCTTCAAGCCCTTGGATGAAAGTCCCAATTTTAGAATAAGTGATGAAGAAGTGAGTCAAAAGAGAAACCTTGACATTTTCCCTTGTAATGTGGAGCATGAAGGCTACCCTAATTCAAAACCAAGTGAAGAACACACTTCCCATGATCTACAAGGTAACAAGGCTAACTTTTACACTCCTAGAAACTTGAATTATTGTGATGTGGCTAGTAGTGGCCAAAGTGGTGTAGTTTTGGATTGGCTTAGTAAAGAAGTGTATGAATCATCCTTTTGTGATGCTCTTGGTGTTGTTAGATTACATAAGGACCAAACTCTTGTTGTGAGTACGCAAGAACTAGTTGATCCTTTAGATGACAAAATTAATTCTTTTTGTAAGAATGATTTGTGTCCACCTAGTGCTAGCCATTACCAAGCGACACGAGTATGCACACACTAGTTAACCCTTGTGAAAAATAAGGTGAGTCTACATTGGTATGTGAGTTGCCAACAACTAGTGAGGTTGTGAATGATGATCAACTTACTCACGAATACAGTTCACTTCTTGAACATGTGAATGGTATGATTGAAAATTTTCAAGTTAGTGTTAATGTTTGTCATTTTGATCTAGATGATGAATATGGTCCTTTGAACGTGTGTGATGAAAGCCATGATTTTAGTCTTTCTTATAGTTACCATGTGTATGTCAAAGTTATGAGTAATGCCTTGGGTGATTGTGGGTTTGATTTTATAGTAAAATGAATGATTAGCCTTGGATTATGCCCTTGACTACTTCATCCATTTGATCCTAGTGCACTAGTGGGGTGGGAAAGAAATTGCCTCGATTTGTGCTCATTCCCCCTTGATGTTTGTCTTATCCCTATTCTTTGTAATTCTCATACTAAATGTTCCATTGTCAAAACAAGGGATTGCTAGTTGTATTTTAAAAGTGTACCCCCTCGGCATGAAGTCTTCATACTTTATTTCTTTCTAAACTACCTTTTTACCTATGATGATAACCATGCTAATTTTGAATGTGTAATGTGTGGAGGTAGTAAGTTTGGTGGCTGGATTCCTTGTTTGAATGAAATTGATATATGGATGACGTGGACCTTACGATCAATCATGGAACCATATTTGATGAGGTCCTTTGTAGAGGTAATGAAATAAATGTATCTTATGGTTCCTATCCAAATGTAGTCTTACCTTTTAGGTATAGTAAATCCATTAAGACCATTGTAGTTTCCTTATCTCTTGATATTAGCCAAAACCACCTCCTTTGTGCCATTCATGCTAAGCTTTTTATGTCACACATAAAGGACCCGTGGATGTATTTTGAATGTGAAAAACCTTGGCTTGTTGATATATGTGATGGTGATTTTGGGTTGCACACTTCTTTCTTTGATGTCCATCTTAGTCATATCCTTTATAATGCTAGTAGTAAGTGTTTCATGATTATAATAAAGGATTATTGGCTATATTCCAAGAGTGTACCCCCTTGGTGTGTTTATATAATTGTGGTACTAATGCGAACTCTCCTATCATGAGGATTCTATGCTTGTTGTCCTTCTCTTTGGTTTTGCAAGGTGTGAATTTGAGGTCAAATTCCTTTCAAGATAGAGAGGATGATACAGGCATAAAAGAGCATAAGGATTATAAGGTCTTGTAGAAGGTTCAAGTTTTGGATTTTTCATGTGATTGAAGACCTTTTGGAGCCTTTTCAAAGCCTTGTCCAAGTGAAGAAAGGAAGAGGGTTCCCACTCTTAAGAGGCGCCTCTCATTAAGGGCACTAAGGACTTTTTACACTCCAAAATTACACTAAAGAGGTGCCTGCTTTAAGCTCTCATTAAGGGCAATTTAGTCTTTGTGTTATAATAAATATAAATAGATATTTTAGCTTCTATTTTTATTAGTTTTGATGAATTGATTGAGTGAAAGTCAAATTGTATTGTCTTTCCTTAGTGTAGGGCATAGAAAATCCATCTTAGTATAGGTCTTGGAAAAGACATTGAAACTAGAGTCATCATTGAGTGTGGAATCACTCTTGTTGACATTTTGGCAAGAAAGGTTGGTGCTTGAGGAGTTGATCCCTTTGTGTCCAACTAAGAGTGTGGTGTTATCCTCCATTGGTGTTGTGTGTCTTGCTCTTTGATACATACTTTGGTGCTATTCATTGGTGTAGGTGTATGTCTCACTATCTATCCTTTACATTTATGCACTTTTCTTTTATTTCTTGTTGAATTCGTGTGTTCTCTTCCTTATCTACTCTTCTTCTAGTTGCCGATTTTTGGTCCCTTAGGAGTAATTTCGTGTTTAGTAGTTTATTTTCTTATCATTTATGGATCTCATGAATTGGGTATTCCATGAGTTGTTGAATTTGTTTGTGATATTATTTTTAGATGATATTCTGGTGTATTCAAAAAGTGAGGCAGATCATGTCGATCACCTCCGTATAGTGTTGCAAACCCTTAAGAATCAATATTTGTATGCTAAATTTTCTATGTGTGAGTTTTGGTTGAATGTTATTACTTTTTGGGTCATGTTGTTTCTAGTGAAGGGGTCATGGTGGATCCATAAAAGGTTGTGGTGGTTAAGAAGTGGGCTAGACCCATGACTCTAATTAATATTCATAGCTTCTTGGGTTTGGCCTGTTATTATAGGAGGTTTATGGAAAGCTTCTCTTCCATTGTTGCTTTGTTGATAAAGTTAACTCAGAAGAAAGTGAAGTTTTTATGGTCGGATGCTTGTGAGGGATGTTTAAGAAGTTGAAGGATAGGTTGACTTCTGCTTCAATTTTAACCCTACCCGAGGGTATTAATGGTTTTATGATTTATTATGATGCATCCCGTATGGGGCTGGGTTGTGTGTTGATGCAGCATGGCAGGGTAGTGGCATATGTTCTAGGCAATTAAAGGTTTATGAGAGGAACTATTCGACTCATGACTTGAAGTTTTTGGATGTGGTCTTCGCAATGAAGATTTGGTGACATTATTTGTATGGGGTTCATATTGACATTTATTCTGATAATTAGAGCTTGCACTACGTATTTACCTAGAAGGAGTTGAATCTCAGGCAAAGAAGATGGCTTAAGTTGGTCAAGGACTACAACATGAGTCTCCATTATCATCCAGGTAAGGCTAATATAGTTGCTGATTTCTTAGCAAGCTATATATGGGGAGTCATAGGGTGACCCTACGAATCATAAGGTCACCCATAGCAACTAGGGAATAATTTTTAGTTTTTTATTTAAGGGTTACTTTGGTCATTTCCCTCTTTACACACTTAGACCACAAGTCCATAAAACACCATGGAGGAGTTATTTTAAACACTTTAACATATCAAATACTCTCTTCACTCTCTCAAATTCCCCATTTAAGACAAGGCTAGGGTTTCAAGGAAGGGTTCTCAGGGTGGCTTCATCTTTTTCAAGTTTCTTGGTAATTAAGGCACGTATCTCTCTCCTTACACTTGGATTTTCTTAATGGCCTGAAATTGGCTTATTATTCACATGGTTTTGATGCTCGGTTTTAAATTATGGTTTGAGGGTTTTGGATACAAATTGTTTGAACGTTTTTCCCATGATTACTATTTATTTATTATACATTGAATTATTGGTTTATACATTGGGGTGCATGGGAATGGTGAATGAATTTAGGGGTACAAGGATTCCCCAAACTTGTGAACAATGTAATTAGGCGTACAAGGATTCCCCAAATAATCGGATTTTGGTATTGAAATTGATAAGAATCCTTAATCCACTTGCATAATTGGTTTAGGAATGTGATTTATCAATTGGCTTGACTTATTTCTTTAAAACTAATGCATTACATAAATGGAAAAATAGTTAAGGATGGCTTTGAAAATCTTGTGGGGTACAAGGATTCCCCCAAGTAGATAATAATGGTCTTGAAAACCTTGTGGGGTATAAGGAATCCTCCAAGTTGATTTTAATAATAGAGTCTGGGGTACAAGGATTCCAAAGTGATGGTTTAATGACATTGCTTGCAAGATATAGTTGGTATAATTAGCCACTTAATGATGACTTAATGGTTGACTCCTTAATTATTGGTTGGGTTACATGTTAACTGTTTTAATCCAAATTCGTCCATTAATTTTCCAAGGAAATTCAAGATTAAGAATCCCCAATTCAAGAACTCTAAGAATTCATCTCCAAAGAAACAATAGAGATCCAAGATTCAAGTTTTAGCATTTAATTTATCAATATAGGTATGTGGGGTTATGAAAAAGGATACTCCTTTCATCTTTATGCCCAAAACTTATTTTAATTATGAATTTACTGAATTTATATGATTTCCCATGAAATTGAAGTTAGGATTTATACCCATTAATGTTATTTACAAGCTTATAAGATATCCAATGATTTAGAAGTTGAATTACATGATTATGTTCATATTTTCATGCATATTATAGAAATTTCCAGATTTTGAGTTGAATTATTAATGTTTACATTATGAAGCATGAACATTTTGATGTTTTAACATAAGAGCCCTAATTTAAGATTGCTATTTCAAGAATTGTTGTGCTATAAGAACCCTATGATTAGATTCCTTTTAGATTATTGATAAAGATTTGACCTTTTGGTCTCAGAATAGATATGAAATCCACTTTACAAATTCAAATTATAGATTTAGATTTACAGATATACAGTTGATTTTTATTACAATCCATTAGACTATTTTAAAGTGAATTTTCATCAGAATAAGCATACAGATTTAATGGGAGTAGTATTTAGCACCAAAATAGGTATGCTACTACGGTTTCATACCCCAGAACTACGTACCAACGTAGAATTTAGATTATTCCAACTTCTACATGGATGAAAAATATGTGATCACTTCGATAAGTTATGCTCCCTGGCAAGAGTATGACTTCTCTCCCTAATGTGAGGATTCCTCTTTAAGAGGACAAGAACGTTGGACTCCGTGAATGCTCACATGGTTTATGTCGGTTAAGAGAACCTCCTGCTAGCTAACAGAAAAGATTAATAGAAAAGTTTATAGAAAAAATAAGTGTAAAGGCTCAGAAAGTTACTCAGATATTATTTTACTTAAGATTTCAGATTACAGAATTATAGCTTTTAGTATCAGACATAAAATGGTGAGCCCTTTTTCACTTAACCTATATGATTTAAGAATAGAACAGAAGTAAAGATTTTAGAACTAAGTGTTATGACTCACAAGATTTATATTATGTGCTTTACTATTCATAATTTATGATTTTTAGATTCCAGATTACTCAAGCCTATGTAAGTCATTTATAATTAGTATGGATGATTTTATAAATTATGATGATATTGGTTACTTATTGCATTCACCCCATATACTTAGTACATCATCAATGTACTGATCCATAAATTCGTCTATGTGCTACATTATCTCATAATGTAGGTTCAGGTTCTCAGTCTCAGCTGTTTGAGTGATTTTTGAGCATCTCATCTACATCCCTACAATTGGTGAGTCCTTATAGTTCGGGGACTTAGCTATTTAGATTTCTAGTTTATTAGTATATGTTTCATTATTCATTTCAGATAGTTTGGGTCAGTTGGGGCCTATCCTAATGACTCTCTAGACTCAGTCAGTAGAGGCTTGCCGGACTACTAGATTCAGTTTTAAACTACGGACTACTAGATTCAGTTTTAAACTTTTGATTTAGTAATTAGATTTTTTAGTAATATTTTACCAAGACTCGTGAGATTAGTATGTTTTAGATAAGATGTCTGCATTTATTATGTTTCCATATTCATATTTTCCTTATGTTGAGATTTAGATTTAGTAAAAAAGCAATCAGGGTTAGCTCAGGACTACTTGTAGTTCGGAGCACCGTGTGGTATCCTGGAAATTAGCTTTTAGGGCGTTACAAACTTGGTATTAGAGCCTAAAGTTTAGAGAGTCCTGGGGAATTAGAAAAGCCGTGTTACGTAGAGTCTTGATCATCGGTGTGAAGCACGCCATATCTATGAGCAAAAGGCTATGGAGCATTCTTAGAAAATCAACTATTTATTTCATGATCTATCGTGTATTCAGTGTCTCTATCTGCTTTTAACTCATGCTTTCATGTGATATAAAATGCCTTCTCGTCCAACTGACATACACAGAAATAATAACCAGCCACTTCAGCCCGAAGATCCGTTGAATGAGAATATATCATATGTAGAGTTATGGGCTATCTTTCAGGCACTAGCCCAAGATATGAAAGCTAATGTTTAGGGCAACCGTCAGCCTACAGTCCTACCCCAGCAAGATGGGACTTAGCCGCAGCCAAAATTTAAGATTTTATGAGAATGAACCCACCAGAGTTCTTTGGGTCAAAGGTAGGTGAGGACCCTCAATTTTATCTAGATGAGGTAAATACGATCACTTAAATTATACATATTTTTGAAGACAAAAGTGTAGAATTGTCATCCTATTAGTTGAAATATGTTGCGTATAATTGGGTAGTGTTGTGGAAGAAAAGTAGAGGGGAGGATGCAACTCCTATGACTTGGTAGATATTTCTGGATGTGTTCTTAGACAAGTTCTTCCTACGTGAGATGACGGAAGCTAAGATAGAAGAGTTCATGAACTTGAGTCAAGGCTCAATGACATTGAAAGAGTATTGCCTCAAGTTCAACCAGTTGTCTAAGTATGCCCCTAATCAGATGGCTGACCCTAGGTCAAGCATGAGTAAGTTTATGACTGGTGTGTCTGGGTTAGTAGTTAAGGAGTGTAGGACTGCTTTGCTTATTGGAGACATAGATATTGCTAGGCTGATGATGCATGCTCAGCAGATTGAGGCATAGAAGTTAAAGAAAAGAAAATGAGTAAATAAGAAGGCAAGGAAAAGGCAGTTTGATTATGGTAAGAATAGGTCTGGAAGGGGAAATCACTCGCAGTTTTAGAATCGGTCATCTATGCCCACACCTTTCTTACCCAGTGCTCCTGCAGCCAAAAATAGACAGGAACAGTGGGGTAAGTCTTCTACGTCTAGACCTTAGAATAGTGTGAGTGGGAAGCCTAATCATCCCTCGTGCGCTAAGTATGGCAAGAATCATATGGGTTAATGTTTGTGGGTTCAAAAAGGTTGTTATGGTTATGGATAGATGGGTCATGGAATCAAAAAGTACCCGCATGCTAGATAAAAAAATAGAGATATTCATTCTCAAACTGAGGTTAATAGTGCACCAGCTTCTCTAGATCGCCCAGCCCCTCTTCAGGGCGCATCATCTAGACCGGTGATGGTCAATGCCAAAATCGATTCTATTCTTTACCATCTCTCTAGGAGCAAAAGATTTACCAGATATTGTTACTAGTATACTTTGTGTCTTTTATCTTGATGTTTGTGTTGTTAGACCCTGGGTCGAGTTTCTCTTAAGTGACCCCGTTAATAGTTGTGAATTTTGAGATAAGTTCTAAAAAGATCCTTGAGTCTTTCCACCCCAGTAGGTGAGTTAGTTATTACTAAACAAATCTATAAAAAGTTTTCTATCACTGCCCTTTATAGAGTCATGTTAGCAAACTTGATAGAGTTAGATATGCTTGATTTTGATCTTATTCTTGGTATGTATTGGATCCATTCTTGTCATGCTTCTATAGATTGTCGCACCCTTGTGGTAAAGTTTTAGTTCCCAGATGAGCCAGCGTTTCAGTGTTCAGGTAATTCAATGTCTCCCAAAAGTCATTTCATATCTTACCTTAAAGGCAAAAAGTTGATATCCAAATGTTACATTTACCACCTAGTTCGAGTCAAAGACACAAAGTCTGAGACTCTAATAATTCAGTCAGTCAATGTAGTTAATGAGTTTCCTGATGTTTTTCTAGAAGATCTTCCAGGGGTACCGCTCGATAGAGAGATAGCATTCGGTATTGACTTTCTCCCAGATACTCAGCCTATTTCTATTCCTCCTTATCGTATGGCTCCCGTAGAGCCTAAGGAGTTGAAAGAGCAACTCAAAGATCTTTTAGATAAAGGTTTCATAAGGCCTAATGTTTCTCTATGGGGAGCTCCTGTCCTATTTGTGTGAAAGAAAGAGTTCTTTGCAAATGTGCATTGACTATCGTCAGCTAAATAAGGTTACAGTCAAGAACAAATATCCTCTTCCTAGAATTGATGACTTATTTGACCAACTCCAAGGTGCAAGTTATTTCTCAAAGATAGACCTTAGATTCGACTATCATCAGCTTAAAGTAAGGGAATGTGATATCCTAAAGATAGCTTTCCGGACCCATTACGGTCATTTTGAGTTTTTAGTCATGTCTTTTGAGATAACCTATGCTCTAACAGCTTTCATGGACCTCATGAATCGAGTGTTCGAACAGTATCTAGACATGTTTATTATAGTATTCGTTGATGATATATTTGTATACTCCCGTAGTGAGGATGACTAAGTAGGTCATCTTAGAATTATTCTGCAAACTCTTAAGGATCATCAATTGTTCGCCAAATTTAGTAAGTGTGAATTTTGTCTAAGATCAGTAACCTTTCTCGGTCATATTGCTTCCACCGATGGCATTAGAGTTGATCCCCAAAAAATAGAAGCCATAAGAAATTGTCCTAGACCTATCCCTCTATCATACATTAGGAGTTTCTTAGGTCTAGATAGTTATTACCGCCATTTTATTGAAGGTTTCTCATCTATTCATCCCCTATGTCTAGATTGACCCAAAAAAAGTTAAATTTCTATGAGAAGAGTTTTTAGGATTTGAAGACTCGACTCACTTCAGCATCAGTTCTAGCGTTACTCGATGGTGCAGACGATTTTGTGGTGCATTGTGATGCCTCTACAGTTGATTTGGGTTGTGTGTTAATATAGAGAGGTAATGTTATAGCCTGTGCCTCTAGACAGTTGAAGCCTCACAAAAAAAATTACCCAACCCATGATCTTAAATTAGCACTGTGGTCTCTGTGTTAAAAGTTTGGAGGCACTATCTGTATAGTATGCATATTGATATGTTCACAGACCACAAAAGCTTGCAATATGTGTTTACTCAGAGAGAGTTGAATCTCTGGCAGAGAAGGTGGTTAGAATTGATGAAAGATTATGACATGAATGTGTTGTATAATTCGAGCAAGGCCAAAGTAGTGGTAGACGCCCTTAGTAGATTTTCTTTGGGTAGTGTTGCTTATATGGAGAATGATAAGAAAGAGTTAGCTAGAGA
The DNA here is from genome assembly GCF_002878395.1 of Capsicum annuum. Classification (NCBI taxonomy): domain Eukaryota; kingdom Viridiplantae; phylum Streptophyta; class Magnoliopsida; order Solanales; family Solanaceae; genus Capsicum; species Capsicum annuum. The sequence continues at coordinate 78,617,317 of NC_061116.1, read as the reverse complement.
AGTTCATCGATTAGCTAGATTGGGTGTTAGGTTGGTTGACTCAGCTGAAGGGAATGTTTGGGGTCAGAGTAGTTCAAAATTTTCCCTAGTTTCGAAAGTGAAGGAGAAATAAGGCATGGATTCTAGTTTGGTCAAACTGAAGGAGTCAGTTAAGGACCAGGAGGTAGAAGTTTTCTCCCAAAGGGGGAGATGGCATGTTGAGATACCAGAATAAATTGTGCGTGCCTTGTGTTGATGAGTTGATATAGAGAATTATGGCTGAAGCGCGTATTGCAGGTTATTCTATTCATCCAGGTTCTACCAATATGTACCGCAACTTGTGGGAAATCTATTGGTGGAATGGTATGAAGAGAGATATAACAGAGTTCGTAGTTAAGTGTGCAACTTGTCAACATGTTAAGGTAGTGTACTAATGACCTGGTGGTATGTTGCAAGAGTTTGGTATCCCCATTTGGAAGTGGGAAGAGGTGAATATGGATTTTGTGACTAGTTTATCCTATTCTCGTCGTCATCATGACTCAGTTTGGGTTAGTATAGACAGATTGACTAAGTCAGCTCATTTCTTGCCAGTTCACATGTCTTATTCAATTGAGGATTATGCTAAGTTATATATTTAAGAGTAGTCAAATTGCATGGAGTTTCCTTGTCTATCATCTCAGATAGGGGTACTTAGTTTACTTCCCAGTTTTGGAGAGCTTTTCAGAAGGGTCTTAGTACCTAAGTTTATCTTAGTTTAGCTTTCTACCCTCAGACAGATGGTCAAACAGAGAGGACCATCCAAACTCTAGAAGATATGTTGAGGGCATGTGCTCTTGATTTCAAAGGTATTTGGGATGAGTATTTGCCAATGGTTGAGTTAGCTTATAGTAACAGTTACCATTCTAGCATTCAGATGGCCCTATTTGAGGCTCTTTATGAGAAGAGATGTAGATCACCCATAGGTTGGTTTGAAGTGGGTGAGGCCACTTTTCTTGGGCCCAATGCAGTGTTTGAAGCTATGGAGAAAGTTAAGTTGATTACAAAAAGATTGAAAACAACCTAAAGTCATCAGAAATCATATGCAGACATGAGAAGAAGGGACCTTGAGTTTGAGGTTAGTAATTTAGTGTATTTGAAAAATTCATCTATGAAAGAGGTGAATAGATTTACCAAAAAGGGGAAGCTTAGTCTCCGGTATGCTGGCCCTTATAGAATTCTGAGTCATGTTGGGAGAGTAGCTTATGAGTTTGATTTGCCCTTCATCCTGTATTCCAAATCTCTATGCGTAAGAAGAGCATCGATGACTCCACTATTGTAGTTCCTTTAGAAAGATCAGATATTTAGAACGGCCTTTCATGTGAAGAGATTCTATTTGAGATTTTAGATTATCAGATCAATAGACTAAGGAACAAAGAAGTTCACTTGGTCAAAGTTCTTTGGCAAAATCAGTCTATTGGGGATGCAACTTGGGAAGCAGAAGCAGATATACAAGCCAAGTACCCTCACCTTTTCTCCGCAAACTTAGATTTAACCGAAGGTAATACTCTTCCTTGATTCAGCTCTTTTCCAATCATATATTCAGCTATGTAGTTGCCTTTATGTAAGTTCATGGACTTAAAGAATTACTTAGAAGCTCAGAATGATTTAGATTCAGTTGTTCAGTTTATTTCAGTTGTGCATGATAACAAATATTCTTAGATTCCTCAATATGCTTAGCTTATCTAGCCATATTCGAGGATGAATGTTCCCAAGAGGGAGATATTATAATACCCCGTACCTTTTCTAGTTAAAATTTGCCCTAGAATGTTAAGGGATAGCTTCCAAAATGAAGAATAATTATTTTGTGTGGAATTTTCTAGATTTAGACCTCTCATTGTGTGGGAAATTTAATAAGCTTTCCAACGATATAAGATTCGCCTAAAATTGATGATCGAGTGAGAAGTTAGGGATATTTTAAGATTCAACCATAAAACACCATGATTTGGGTCCTTAAAGCATCGCAAAGACAGTTTAAATGATAATTTTCAATTTCCAGTGAGACTCCATGATTTTGGCATATCACGGAGTGTCCCAATTTCCCATTTAACAATTTCCAGTGAGACCTCGTGATACTGGCACGTCTCGCCAGTGGTCAAAATGAAAAACTAAAGGGGCTCCATGATTGTGGCGCGTTGCGGTGAGAGCCAGTTTCCCGCTCGTCCATTTCTAGTGAGCCATCGCGATAGTGGCGTGTTGCGGTGGTCATCCAGTGTAATGCCCCGTAAAATCCTTTTCCAGTCTGAGCCTTAGAACATATTTCATAAAGCAAAAATATGAGTCAACATGTTTTGAAAATATTCTCCCAAGTATGAAATACTTTGAATCATGTGAGAATCTATTTAAGCATGAATTAAGATCATAGAGGTCCCCTAACCCATGGTCGAGTTGAAAGTTTTTCTATAGTTCAAGTTTTAGTGACCGTCAAAATTTGGGTCAACTTCAATCGACCATAACTCATTTTATATGGAGAAATGGGTGGCTTGCTATATATCAAATGAAATATATTTGAATTATCTTTCCAACGATACCAATTTTGCCTAAATATGATATCGGAGTAAAGAGTTATGTCCATTTTACTCCAGTCTATCAAGCTAAAAAATGGTGACGACGTTTCTGACGGGCTACTATGTGTCTGACGACCTTTTTGACGATGTTGTTAGATTCTGATGACATTTCTGACGACATCGTCAGCCCTGGGCAGAAACTCATAAAATCCACCCTTTTTGTGACGACATTTTGTGATGGATTGTCACAGGTTTGACGGTCTGTCACAAATATCGTCAGCCATTTTTTTCTAGTAACTTAGAGATGTTTTTGCAAGGGTATTTTGGTCATTTTTACCCTTTTTGAGCCTCTATAAATATGGAACCTTTTCCAGAAACCTAATTTCAACATTTTTCTCTTTCAATTCTCTTGAGAAGAGAAATAACTAGGGTTTCAATCAAGAACCCTAATATTCATAAATTAGAGTTCATCCAATTTCAAAGGTTAAGGTATGTAGATGTTGATTCTTGGGTCCTTTTCATCCAAGAAGCTCAAGAACCCTTTTCAAAACTCAAAGATTTTTATGTTTATGAATTTTTAATAATTTGTATGATTTGAAATTGATGTTCAATGTATTGTTGAGTTTTGATTTATGTTTGTCTTCAAGATTTATGAGCTTTGATCCTAGTATGTGGAACTCATGTGATGTTTGTGATAGACCCTTTTGAATTTTTTTTTTATGTGATGTGTTCATGACTTTTGGGTATAGAAATGGTTAAATAAGTGAAGAATGTTCCCCATAGGTTTGAAAAAGAGCTTAGGTGAAACATAAGACCCATTATAATATGTTGAAGGTGAAACTCCGAATTGTGAGCTAGTCCATGCATGCCTAGTGTTTGATAAAATGCGTTAGTGAGTGAAATATGCCAATTAGCATGAAATCCCCAAGTAGGTGTAAAATCGATCATGTTTAGTGGATGTTGAAAGACCCTAATGAACAGGTCGAGATATGATGGTTATAAGATTCCCCAATTTTGTGCTCTTTGATGTATGCTAAGCTTTTAATACATGTCAAGTGGTTAACAAGAAAATTGTGATGTGTTAGTATGAAGTTTTCCCCAAATCAAGTGATATCCAAATACATGAAAAGACCGATATAGGTATGAAGTACTTGTTGTAAGATCTCGTTGAATGGGGTATAATCTAATAGTATGTCTTCCCTAGGCTTGTATATGATAGTGAACCGATGTTGATGATCCTTAAAGGTTTGGAGTGACCCTTTGGTGGTTGTGATGATGAATAGAGGTCTATGTTTCCTAAATGCTTAATGCGATGTGCTAAGGATCTTGAGAGGAAAAGTATGTTATGATGCCCAACTACTTCAAGTGATGTTTTAACGATTGTGATAATACATGAATGATTTTAATGATGAATGAATGCTTGTAATACATGAATGAATGCTTGTAATGATGAATGAATGGATAACCGTGATGATGCATGAATGATTTATGATAAAGAATGATTATGTCTTACTTTTATGTTATCGAGTCCTGGGGATATTTATAACCGAAAATAGAGCTATTGTCTAGAGCCCGTGTTAGTTTCTCGATAATTCTTGTCGAGCCATGATTCTCAAAACTCAGTGAACTATAGAACTTTGTATCCTCAGATAAGTGCGAAGCTTAATAAAGCTCAGTAATCTCAGTTATCTCTGTAATCTCTGTATCACTAGTAATCTAGCCTTAGACCTGCAATCAGCTCAGTTCTAATAGTATTCAAGTGATT
>NC_061116.1:78310502-78312930 GCF_002878395.1 Capsicum annuum | reverse complement strand
CAAATTTATTCAAGATTCCAAGTTCCTAGTTCAAGAACTCCAAGAACCATCATTCAAAGGCACGATTAACATCTCAAAAATGAGTATCGATTTAAATTTCATCATTCAAGGTATGTAGGCTTTTTCAACAAGAACTCTCTTTTGTTCTTGTTCCCAAAAGTAATTTTCTTTACAAAGGCATGATTTTTATTTGATTTTTATGAATTTGAAGCATGAACCCATATCTTATGATGATTATTATAAAATCTTGATGTTTATGATTTTGAAAGATGAATTTACATATGTGGAGATATAAAGCATGAATCTTGAATGATATTTATCATAATTTTGATATTTTGGTCGTGAATCCCCATTGGAAATTGTGTTTTTTTGAGAAAGTGTGTGTTATAAGCACGTTGATGTTGAATATTTGAGATATTTTGAATGATTTGACCTTTTGGTCTTAATGGAGTTATTTTGAACTTGAGTGTGAAAGAAATCTACAACATGGTTGATTTTGATAGATGGGAAGCATGATGGCTCCCGATGTATATTTATATATTACTGAAATTATTTTGTTGTGGATTGACTTTGAAATGATCTAAACTAAGTCCACGAGAAATCTTTAGCACTGAGTGGGAGGTATAAAGCGACCTTACTTCCCTCAAACTACGTGTCCCCATCGGAGTGAGCCTGAGGCTGGTTTATATAGTGATTACTAGTTTGTGTGGATTTGATATCAATAGTCCTACTCTGATGGCAAGGATAGGATGGCTCTCCCTAATGTGGGTTGTACATTGGACTCCATGTAGCTCACATGGTTTATGTTGGTTATAGGATCTCCCAGTTTGTGTGTGTTTCCTTGTGTCTATAGTGAATGGTGAAGTGATTTGAAAGTGAAATTGTGAAAGTTATTCTTTCGAAAGATTTAAATGATATTTACATTATGAGAATTGATATTCTTGATCTGATTGACAAATTATATGATGACTCACATGTGTTATTGTACTTATTTCATCCTCTCATGATTATGATGATTTTCTTCGGGCTATGTGAGTTTTTCATACATCCTGCATATTTCTTATAAATATTTATGATGATGATGTTTATAAAACTGAATACACCCCTATATACTCGATTCCTATCCATGGTACTGACCCACATCTTCGGATGTGGGCTGCATTTTCTCAGAATATAGGTTTAGATGCTCATTTCCAGGTTCGACAGTGATTCTTTGGGCACGGTGTTCTATATCCTCTATTGTGGTGAGTCCTCATGTTCCGAGGACGTGATGTCTGATGTTGGTTTCACAGAATTATTTACATTTGATAATTGAGTATGAGTCAGTTGGGGCATGTTCAGTTGGGGCATGTCTCAATGGCTCGCTGGTTTTATTGATTTTCTTAGAGGCTTGTCAGACTAGTATAGATGTTGGGAGTTGACTAATAAGTCGTATTTTGTTATCTTTCTGAAATTCTTTTATTCTTGGATGATGATTACTCTGTTGATATTTGAGGGTTATTTACGGAAACCCCATTGATTCATTTTGAACTGAATGAAATGGTTCAAAGGGTTAGCTTGGGGCTACTCATAGCCTCAAGCACCGTATGATGCTCTGGAACCCGTTTTCGAGGCGTTACAAACTTGGTATCAGAGCCTAAGGTTTTAAGGTATCCTAGGGAGTCTAACAAGCCGCGTTAAGTAGAGTCTTGATCATCGGTATGTAGCGCACCACATCTATGAGCAAGAGGCTATAAGACGTTTTAGGAAAACGTGTGATTATTTCTTTCAGAAGTCTATCATGCTTAAAGTGTCTCTCTTTTCTATTGATTCGTGCTCTCCTCTTTCAGAAATATGCCTCCACGAGTCTTGTTGGCTGATCTGTTTGAGTTATACATGGTAGATTTTGATGTGATTCTGGGTATAGAATGGTTGTATTCTTCTTATGCCTCTATCGATTGTCGGACCCGAGTGGTCAAGTTTTAGTTTTCGGGTGCATCCGTGTTTGAGTAGTCTGGTAATTTTGTGTCACCCAAGAGTCATTTTATCTCTTACCTCAAAGCTAGAAAGCTTATTTCCAAGGGGTGTATTCACCATTTGGTTAGAGTCAAAGACACTAAGTCTGAGACTCCAAATCTCCAGTCTGTTAATGTCGTCAATGAGTTTTCTGATGTATTTCCAGATGATCTCCTAGGGATACCTCCCGATAGAGAAATTTAGTTCGAGATTGATCTTCTTCCCGATACTCAGCCCATTTCTATTTCTCCTTACCGTATGGCCCCTGCAGAACTTAAGGAGTTGAAAGAGCAACTCAAAGATCTACTATATAAGGGTTTCATAAGGCCCAGTGTTTCTCCTTGGGGTGCTCCTGTGTGTTTGTGAGAAAGAAAGATGGCTCTTTGTGTATGTGCATTAATTATCGGTAACTGAATAAAGTCACCATAAAAAA